>NW_015507026.1:88868-118490 GCF_001515645.1 Sinocyclocheilus grahami
TTTTTCTCATTTTGTCTCTCATAGTTGAGGTATACCTATGATGAAAATTACAGGCCTCTCTCATCTTTTTAAGTGGGAGAACTTGCACAATTGGTGGCTGACTAAATACTTTTTTTCCCCCCACTGTATATATATATTATATGTTCATTTATATTTGTTCGTAAAATAATATAAATTCATAATATTAAAATAGAAATAACTATTTTTAGACACAACATTGAATTATTGAACACTTACAGATAACAGATAATGTCCTGGAAAATTACTAGCACATTTTCCATTTTTCTCGATATTTTGCTTACAGTGTGCTAACTCTGTCGAGAGGGGTGCCGTCTGTCGAGAGCAGGGGAGCAGTGTAAAAAATCCTTTTTTAATATTTTTAAATTGCTAAAATGTTCAAAAAAGCAGCTATTATATAATATCCATTTCTGATGTCGCCAATAATTAGAGACGCACTGAAATTTCGGCTGCCGAAAATTAGTTCACCGCTCAGGTTTCACTTTCACGTGGTGTGACGCTCTGCGTATTATCCCGCTCTATGCATGTGTGCTCTGCTCAGTCGCTCACGGCCCATGTGAGTGCTCCACTCGTATACCGTCCATGCTCATCGGAACAGCAAAGTCCACTCAAAAATCGAGCTGACAGGAAACATCGATGTAGTACAGTATTGTTTCTGTTTGCAATAGCCCTACTGTGTTGTAACATGGTGTGGTATATGGGCAACTCTGGTAACGCTGCCCTCTCATTCATTGATCAGCTAACCGCTATGCTCACGTGTCCTCTGATAATAATAGCTTTCTAGGATTAAACATTATTTGGATAATTGGTAAAAAAAAAAAAAAAATCTCTTAATAGCCCTACTGTGTGTTAGACCTACCTGAAAAACTAAAAACCAATTTATTTTATTTGTAGCCCTATCGTGATTTTTTTTATTTGTGCTATCATTAGTCATTTCTTTATTTGTTCTTATTTTATTATTAACTGCTTAGTCTCCTTGTCATTTTTTATTCATTTCAAAGTTTTAAAGCAAGCTCTCTCGTGCTACTGCAACAAAATTACCCAATTGTAAAATCAAAAATACACTGAGTGAGCAAAACTTTGTTTAATTACCATTATTACTAGCTATCTCACAATGTTTACATATGAATAAAAGCCTGTCATATAAATTGGTATTTTCATTAGAAATTAGCCTACTGATTGCCACCATTGATGGACAACATTTTTTTATAATATTAAAAATATCTGTATGACATTATATTCTGCAGTTCTTCCCTGCTGTACCGAATATCTATACTTTTCAAATTATCACATCGAAGTTAGAAATTCAAATATTGTGACAAAATTTATTTTGTAGGCTGCCGCAAATTTGTTAAAATTTCCAAAGGGTGCCGCGACTAAAGAAAGGTTGGGAAACACTGTGCTAACTGATCAACAATCGCAGCCTCACAGGTACAAGCTATTAACAAGGTGTATCATAAATGAACAATTATTAAACTATTATTATTATCACATTAAACGATTGCAAATAGCAATAACTTAATTCATGTGATGTGTGTACTGCTAGGCAACTTTAGTTTCCTCTTTTTGTGAAATTTAGATGAAAAATGTGTGCCTTTTTATTGTTTGAGTCATTTATCAAAAGTTGCTAAAAGTACCCAAATAAAATTTAACAAATGGCTAAATTTGTTGCTAGGTGCTTTTGGAAGAAAAGTTGCTCGGGTAGTCTGAAAAGTTGCTAAATTTAGCAACAGAATTGCTAAGTTGGCAACTCTGAGTCTGGTAACACGAATGGTCCATAAATTAAATACTTCAGCTTTAAAACAGAAATTAATATTAGCTGCCTACAGCTGACAACAATGTAATTTTATAATATTTATTGATGCAAACTTTTTGCCCAAAGCATGGTTTGATTTTTTTTAATGTTTGTTGCTATTATAACTATACACTATTGCTGTGATTTTTATTTATTAATTTTTAAACTTTCTATTTTAATATATTTTAAAATGCAATTTATTCCTTTCATGGCAAAGCTGAATTTTCATCAGCCTTTACTCCAGTCTTCAGTGTCACATGATCCTTCAGAAATCATTCTAATATGCTGATTTGTGGCTAAAGAATTATTTCTTATTATTATCAATGTTGAAATCTGTAATGGGGCTGACGAGACGTGAGACGTGTGGATCCATCTGCAAGCTTTTATTAGAGAGACGTGGTAAACAGGCAGGGTCAAACAATGGCAAACAGGTATATGGCGGGCAAAACACAAGAATAGTCCTAGGGCTAGCGTAGGTCACCGATTGGCAGACAGAATCACAGGGGCGAGACGAGAGGGAAAAAAAACAGGAAAACAGGCAAAGATCAGATACCGCAGAAACAGGCAAGGCAAAACAAGGAAAACTCGGAGACTCAGAAAGGGGTACAGGCTAAACAATACTCAGCAGAGAAATGTGGTTAGAGTAGGTGTTATATAGTGAGTGAGGTGATTAGAAACAGCTGTGTGCAAACATTGCAGTGTGCAAATCGTGCAAAGAATGATGGGATATGTAGTCCGGGGTGCTATGCAACAGTTTGTGTTGTGCGAGAGTCAATGAAATGGAAAGGGTGACCTCTGGTGGTGAATAAAAGAAAGTCCATGGACTGAATTCGTGACAACAACACTGTACTGCTTAATGTTTTTTTTTTTTTTTGTGGAAACCATGATGCATTTTCATGTATGATTCTTTGAATAGAAAGCTATCTGTCTTTGTGTATTGAAACGTGAAGTGTATTCTTTTATTAACAGCAGGTCAGGCTAAGTTGTCACACATTTTAAAATGTTATTATCTTATGTAATTAACTAATTTTAATTTATAGGTTACATTAGCCAAACTATAGGTATATTTAATAACACACTGACAACATCGTTCCACATGACTCCCCCCTGTGAATTAATTAATTTATTTTTGGGGAAAAAAGTGACCCGTGTAAAAGCACTTTCAGAACAAGTCCAATAAATAAATTAATAAATCCTCCAGACAGCCCTAACCTTAAAGAGCAAGCGTGGGCAGCAAGCTCTCTTCGGAAATGCAAGCACCGTGAAGCACTCCATGCTGCATTTCTGAAAAGATCAGACATCAGCTATCGGTAAGAAACAATTCTGATGGACATCAAAAGTGAATCAGTGAGCGTGAGTATTCTTAAGTGTCTATAATCCCGTGTGCTTCTATTTGAACAGCACTTCAAATAATTACTGCAGGCAACTCATCCACCATCATTGTGGTGGCCTTTACCTCTTACCTAGCTTCAATTTCCTGCCTGGCTGCAGATGCTGCGAGAGATAGCCTGAGATAGTACACCACGGCTGGACAATACTGCTTCATAATAAAAAGTGATCACACAAAGCAGGCCTGAGCACATTAGCTCATTTTCTAGGCTACATTACGTAAATAGTAGAATCTGTGAGAATGCATGGAGGTGACTGAGGTAAGAACGGTCAAGATGTGCTTTGCATAAAATTAATTTGCATAAAAAAAAACTTTTTGTTTTTTAAAAAGACAATGAATTATGTATTCTCCCCATGCAATCTCTCTTTCCATGTGTACAGCTCTTCATATAAAAGTGCCTTTTTAGTATAACAGCATTTTTTAGTAGCAATAAACATTTTATTTTACAGTGCATCCATAATGCTGGTAACCCAGTGATTATGCTGACCATATCTAATGGCTTGTACTGCAGGGCTTAATAAAACAGAAGCTGATGTTCTCCTGATTGAATGCATCATTATACTTGCACCTATAAACTCTAATACTGCAGTGATTAAAAAGAGCAAAACCTTATGTACGAAAGCTAATGCCCTGGTGGGTTTTTATTATGGTATTACACTCTAAAAAATGCTGGGTTGTTTCAACTCAACTTTGGGTCAAATATGGACTAACCCAGCTGTTGGGTTAAATATTTTAAATTACATTTTTAACCCAAAAGTTGGGTTAGTCCATATTTTACCCAAAGTTGGGTCGTAACAACCCAGCATTTTTTATAATGTAGAAATGCAATCAAAGTTATCTAAATGTAAGAAGTGGATGGATGTATATATATATATATATATATATATATATATATATTCAAATGTATGTATTAAGATGACAACTACAGAAAACACATTCTGAATTTATGTTGAGTGGTAACATCTTACAAGTAATGCCAGGCTGTGAAGCAAACTTTATTTACAGGGTTAAATGTTTACAGAGACAACCCAGCATCTATTTACCATTTCCTTATCCATCACTGGCAATAGCATCTGAAGGAACCTATAGAAAATGTGAACTGTAGCAAAAACTCCATTACGAATGTAAGAAAGGGTTTAGGAAATATTCTGAATCTAATAATTCAGTGTGTAATTTTGTTAATTTAGTTAATTTTGAACTCCATAAAGTGTGAACTGATGTGCTGGTGAGCGTGCATATTAAAAGCGGTAATCTCTGAATGAACTTTAATTAAAGCAGTAATGGTCCACAGCTTAAACTAAAAGCAAATAGGCTAATTGGTTAATCTGTTTAAATTACTAAATTTACTGATTAATAATTAATTGAATATTGCACAATTCAGTCGATCACTAAATTATTCAACAGAAAGACGGAACCAAATTTGCAGAGGATGATGAAGGACCACAGGACACAGTTACTGTAAAATGGATGGTGAAAAGTGAATAAGTATTCTTTTGATTTCTAACCACTGAATTCACAATGCACCCCATAATCTGATAATCTTGAATCTTATGCAGTTTGGTTGAGTGTGTTGAATAACTGACAACATTCACCAGCCAAAAATTCTCATACCATGTGATATTTATTTAGTTTTCACCCTTAACCTCTTGAAAAGCAATAAGCAAACGGCTCTAAAAAAATTTTGTATTTCTGGTTCATAGCATTGTACTTGGCTTGCACAATGAACATCTCGTATCATGGGCAATGAGAAACATCCTATTTGTTTACACAATTTCAATTCAGAGTAATCCATGACGCATTTAATACAGCGCGTAAATAGCACATTTGTCTTCGGGAAACACATGCTGTTCCACAAAATGCATTGAAGGAGTCTTAAATGGATCCGAGTAATACCCATGGCATGGAAATAAGAACTAATTATGATGAAAAGTCATGATTACATGTTCATAAATCCACAGAGGCAATTCTTTTGCCATGGCACTTTGCACCCACACATAGCACACGATTACTTCACATTAGTGTTTTTGTAGAGCATGAATCTGCAAATCGAGTATCAAATCGAGTATCTTAAATCAAATTGCATAGCACAGATCATCCGATCATTACGAAATGTGTGACAATGTTGAGAAACAATGAGTGAACTTGTGAGAATGTTAAATGCAGGGGTGCAATAAGTTCTTCTGAGGGTCAGTCTTGTCATTACAATAACAGGAAGGCTAAATATACAACTGTAGCGTCTCAACCAATCTGACACACTAATTTTTATTTGATTTAACAAATCAATTATTCATTAGATTAACAAATCGTCACAGTCCCCTCACTCAATAAAGTTAAACTGAAGATTTTGCAGTGGTGCAATCACAATTGTTATGCTTATCCGCATGTCATATGCAAGACTGTCAGCTACTAGAAGTAAAGGTGAGTGAAAAAATAGTTAGAATATTTTCTAAAGGATCATGTGACACTGAAGACTGACGTAATGGCTGCTGAAAATTCATCTTTGCCATCACAGGAATAAATTAAATTTGTAAAATATATTAAAATGAAAAACAATTATTTTATATTTAAATAATATTTCAAAATATTACCATTTTGCATTATACATTTTTACTGTATTTTTGAATAAATAAATCCAGCTTTGGTAAGAAAAAAATATAATAAAATAAAAAAAATAAAAAAAATAAATAAAGTCCTCCTGGGAGGTTCCTATTACTATTCAGGAAATCTTCATTACAGCATGCCATTGTGTTTAGGTGATTTTGGTCTGTTTATTCAGAAACCAGTTAAATTAGTAGTGCTTCTGGCCATCGTAATTTTCTATCAGCAAAACACAAAACACATAAAATAATGCTTCGGTCCTGATTCTTTGATTGACTTTGACATCCCTCCAACTTGGAAAGACAGGCAGACAGTAAAAAGAAGTAATTCACAATTACAATTATTCCAACACAACTTCTTGACTTGATTGAGCCACAAGGCTATATGTATTTTAGTCACGCCAAAATAAAAGTCAAGAAATCATCTTCCTTCCCACATTGTTTTTGTTGGATGTGCTTCCGAATTTCAATATAAAACATTTGTGCGGGGGTCCAGTATGTTGAATTTAGTTTGATTGCCTGAAATGACTTTCCTCTTTTCCAGTTATGTTGAGCTTTGAACTTGGCTTGAGTCAGCCCCTTATCACCTTAAAGCCAGAGCTGCCATGTGCTTCAGTGTGCAGACAATGCCCCGGAGCGCTGTCCTCAGCCGCCAAGAACAAGATTACTATGCCAACCATTACATTACCCTGACTGCAAAATAAATTAGTGTCCAACCTACAACCGCCGTAAAGTCAGGTACAAAGTTTATTGATAAAGGATCCATCTGGAACTACTTTCTGAGAGACAAACTGGCATCCAGCAGCATCACAAAAAAATCAGAGAAAATGTCTTTAAAAGAAAACGAACAAAAAGATTTTCAGTGATCTGACAAATATGAAGATGTAGCTTCAAATAAGGCAAGTTATTTGCTACATATAAGAAGATATGGACTTGTTTTTTGTCACAACGCCCTGGACATTAAAATTAATAGGAAAACATATCTTTAAAAATCTACAAAATCAATATGGACATGATATTTCTCTTTTATATGGAGCCCCTAAAGGGACATGGTGATGATTAAAAAAATAAATAAATAAAATAAAAGCATTTCAAAGCTTTTGCGTTCCCTCGAGAAACTTTGCGCTCACCCACAAAAATCTTGTGCTCCCCTGAGAAATCTTGTGTTTGCTCACAAAACTTAAATAATATGAGGAGGGAGTTTTATTTGAAATGGGGGATGTGAGATTATTTTAGTGCTTTTGCGAGTTTAAAAAAATTATTATAGGAAAAATATATTTATACTATATACTACTACTACTTATAGTAATACTAATAAAAATATCACTGTTATTATTAAATAAATGTTACATAAAATGTTTTAAAATTTAACACTAAGCACAAGTGTAAAAGACACAGCTAATACATACTGCATACTGTTTACATCAACACATTACGCTGATACTTCTGTGTATGTTTATATAAATCCCACCAAATCAGTGTGCTGTAATTTATGCATCAGATGAGCTTATGAAAAATTATGATTAAAAAATAATTTGTTGGAACACGCATCATTTACTGCCAAAAAGTATCCTGGGTGAGTGCAAGCAAAGGGCAACCTCTGCAGATATCAAAGCCTCAAAAATGACTCGTATTTCGCCAAATCTGCACAGAAAACAAACAATTACATTCATGACTGCCTTTATTTGCCCCATGAATGAGCAGTGCCATCCGACAGGAGCAGGCAAATTAATTAACTTGCGCCTCAAAACCTTTATTCTTACAGCACTGTCACATTTACGGATGGCTGATTAAAATCAATGAGACAGCTATCAGTACACAACAGACAACAAGTCGAAAGAGCTGCCTGAAAACACACACATGCACACCAAAAAACATTCCTGATGCTTAAATGAGCACCACGGCAGCGGCCCGTACACTAATGGAGGGCCAGATCACGTGCTGGTGGAAATGAAGAAACGTTCTGAAAGGATGCCTGCTGAAAAAAGACGGAGAAAGGTAGAACAACACGTCGGTTCCAGCTCAAATTGCCTGCTTCGGCCGACTTCTGATGAGATTTCTCATTAGAGGCCTATACAGTGCAGTCTTTGGAAATATTACTGGATTAATTCAAATGATAGGAGTGGGAAGCTTCAGCTGCCAGTGGAGAGAGTGAACCGGGCAGGCGCAATCATTGTTTTGATGAGAGGGCCATTGTCTTCGTGTGAAAGCTGGTGTTGACGATGGCCACGGGCTTGCAAGTGTTTATCTCTAATCCCGAGCCTGTTGTGTGTTTTAGAGGTCCGGCATTGATTAGGCATTCAGCCTGCTCTCTCCGGAGAGTTTCAAAGGCTTAATTTACGTGCCAGCATTTTGAGCGCTCATCAAACTGTGTTTTCAGACACAACTCCATTCCTGCCTTTCAGAGCTCCAGCATCAGATTTATAAAATTCAGTCAGAAAACTAATGTGAATGAACTCGTAATGCCAAAGCTTGGGTGAATCTACTATGCCATGTGTTTGATACCTAAAAATAAATTTAAAAGCGCAAATTGTATCGCTTAAGCAAATCTCTATTAAAATATTTAGAGAAATCCCTCAAATGTTGTTAGGTTTCATCCTAAACCTAAAACCCATAGCATTAAACAAATAATTACTTTCTTACTCTAACTCCAATACTATAGTCAACTGTTTGGAATAATTTATTTTTATTAATTTTTTTACTACATTCATTTAATGAAAAAATACACAAAACAGTAATATTTTGAAATATTATTACAATTTAAAATCTGTTTTCCAGTTTAATGTATTTTAAATATTCCTGTGTAATTTTAGTAATCTTACATGCTCCAAACTTTTGAATAGTATAGTGAATCACGGATTCTACAAGAAAAAAATAAAATAAATAAATAAATAAATATATATATATATATATATATATATATATATATATATATATATATATATATATATTTTACACAAGTGCCTAAAACTTTTAACAGTACTGTAGCTTTGCAGGTAGGTTTCTTGAAGCATCTTGGAGACGTTGTCACAGTTCTTCTGGATTTAGTCTGTCTCAGTTTGTTCTGTTTCTTCATGACATTCCAGAAGGACTGGATGATGATCAGAGCAGATCTCTGTGTGGAGCGCTGGCTGTTGTCAGACTCTTTGTGCAAACAAAAATCTCAGTGGAATATTACAATTAATGGCAAAATTAATGTTTGGAAATGTAAACTGATATTTCCTACTGACACACTATAGCAAAGGATAGAAAACAGTAAAAACTGTTTTTTATTTTCAATATTGATGATGTTTCTTGAGCTAAAGGATGATGTGACACTGAAGACTTTCAGCTTTGCTTTGTAAAATACACTAAAACAAACAGTTATTTTAAATTGAAATAATATTTCACAATATTACTGTTTATGTACATAAAATATACTGACAGCAATTGTGCCTTTTCTAATATTTGCACATGAATTTGCATAATTAATTGTGATTAGTCTTTGATTGTGAAGTGATCCAAAACTGTAAAATCAAGATAATAGCACTATACCAGCACTAGTATTTCCATTGAGAAATGAAAAAATAGTTCTTGTCTGGCGACTGTGATATCATCTCCATTGTGAACCAGCCTCCTCCCGCACAGCTCCTCTGCCGTTTTAAAAATATCTCTCTGTTGGGCCTTTGAGAATGTTTTGCCTCTCATTGGGGCAGGACAGTAAACACCTCCCTCCATCTGTTCAATTATAAGAGAGATTTAACAGATTATAATTGCATTAACTGTGCTTATCGATTTCCAGCATTTGCCACACTCCAAGGATTCAAAGCTCATGGCAAAATGTGAGTCAGAAACATGGTAAATATTTTGACAAAATAGGACTTTATACATAACAACAATACCTGATGACGTCAATATGATGCTTTACAAAGAAACACTAATATAAATCATATATTATTTGTTTCAAAGTGAAACTGAATCAATATCAGACTTTGTTGGAACATAACTGTTGGAATTTTATAAGGGGATGCAGAGCAAAGCAAAAATCCCAAACATACACCACAACTAGGCAAGACAGGCATGTTCCGGCCTTTTGAAAAAGACATTGTCCTGTCTGAAGAGGGCATTCTGTTGCTCAGCACAGTTTCTCATTCATCTCCTACATCAGCATCTAAACACGGCGAATCCAACGTGTTCGTGCAGCTCGCCATAATTTGTATAGATGGAGATTACAAGCGAGAATAACGGTACATATGTATAGAACATATTTTTATTATTAACATTGAACAATAAGATGTCAACCTTAGCCTAAGCATGTAGCTAACCTCCTAGCATCGACTTTGCTGATAATCGATCACATTGTGTATTAAATGTATTTTAAATATGGCGGTCAAAAGTTTCTGTTCGTCTTGTTGGTCACAGTAATTCCGCCTCCAACCCATGACGCAAGCGGTTCTTACTTCTAGACCAGCAATATTTTGGTGCTACTTACGAACCACTTTTGGTTCGGAGCTGGTGCTTTGGGTGTCAAAAGACAAAGAACTGATTTGAAACTAGGCTCTGGCTCTGAACTCTGAATTCCCAGAAATCTCAGTGTGACCGATCACATAAATTATTTTACATACATAAAATAATTGTTTCTTCTCATTTTGTTATCAGCAATGTACATTAGTATTAAGTGTTACACTTTCTGTTATTTAGTAAATTTAAATATTTTAGTATTTAGTAAATTTATTTAGTAAATTATTGCACTATTTTAGTGTTGTATGTGTTACCCTGCTGGTATTTTGTCTTTTTGTGTATGACTCATCATGGGTATAATTTTTTATATTATTTTACTAATAATATCATTATGGTGGTCATCGGTACAAGCAGATTTGTATATTAATATTACATAATTTTGAAATTGAACAAAATTAAATTTATGGTTATGGTTATATGGCTATATGTTGTAAAAATCTACATCAATAGGCCAACCCGTAATAGGCCTACCTGAAATATTATAAACTTATTTTTCACTTTCATTATATGGAAAAGAGCAGCCAGCATATATGTCAACTTTTCTCTTTTTGGGTTCCACGATAGAAAGTCATTCGGGTTCATAATGACATGAGGTTGAGTAAATGATAACAGAATTTAATTTTTTAGGTGAACTATTCACAAATGCTCTACAAATTATTGCTATGCACAAATTTGAGTCAGTATCAAGAAGTGAAAATCTTCAAAGGTTGCCACTAAACAATGAAATACAAGGTAGGTTGTTTCTAACTACAAAGCAGCAATATTATAGCATGTAACTGAACATGAAAAGGCAGAGCAGGTGTCTCGGCTGTTTCATAGCATGCCTTCTTTGAACACAAAGTGACAAATTGTTTTTTTCCTGATGTTCTGACATGACAAAGAAAATTCCAAATTGAATAACTTGAGTTGTTTTTCTCTGTGTGATTCAAAGTGTGTTTGAGCCATGCGAGTGTGCCTCTGTGTGTATGTGTGTGTGTAAAGTGGAAACGCTCACTGTAGGACAGATAGAAAGCCACTGTGAGTAATTGTTTCACTCAGCCGTGGAGGCACATCCTGGTCCTTTGGAGATAAGCCGGAGTAAATCTCTCTGGATGTCCTGGAAGAGGAAGACGCTAGAGGAGAACAAACACCAGGCCACTGCCAAATGCTATTTGAACGCCTCTTCAAGATGAGCAGGCCTGAAAAGGCCTTCCTTTTATTAATAAGGAGGGAAAGCCCTATTATAATGCTCTCAGCTGAGCTTTTGGCCCATCATAGAGAAGTGCCACATATTCATCAGTGGGAAAACTGGAGAGAGCGAGAGAGAGAGAGAGACAAACCAAGATGACATACCGATGAAAAATAGAACGAATCAGTGAATCAAAGAAAGAGAACGAGAGGAAGAGAAAGAAAGGTTTGTTCACTATACTAAATGACAGATATTGAACCAGGATACATTTTTCAGATGTTTCAGATGAAAAATGTTTTTGAAAGTCTCTTATGCTTACCAAGGCTCTATTTATTTGCTCAAAAATATAGTAAAATTATAGTAATACTGTGGAATATCATTACAATGTAAAATAACTGTTTTGTAATTAAATATATTTTAAATTGTAATTTATTCCTGTGGTGGAGAAGCAGAATTTTCAGCGTCATTACTCCAGTCTTCAGTGTCACATGATCCTTCAGATATCATCCTAATATGCTGATCTGGTGCTCAGGAAATCTATCTTATTATTTTCAATTTTTTTCAGGATTCTTTGATGAATAGAAAATGTATAATAATAATTAAAAAAGTATAGAAATTTTAAATATATTATAATTCAAAATGAGACATACAGTAGGTGATCTGTTAAGTACTATTTCAGGTAATTAATCATGATTGTTAATGCTGTTTACTAAATAATTAAAGCCTTACCGATATCGCCCTTTTATCGATATGTTTTCTGTCAGAAAACTCTATTTGTTGAAAAAGTGCACATGCTCACACTGAAAAAACCCAAGTAGAGAGAATAAAACATTGTTTTTTGACGTTTTTATCCAGCAGTGGAAATAGCCCTTAAAGACCTTCTGATAACATCAACAAGGATATTACAAGTATCCGCCATTTTAAATGAAAAGCCATTGAGAGAGAAAGAGGGAAGAAAGAGAGAGAGACAGAAATAGAGTTGTGATGTATTATTCTATCTCTCCTACGCTGTAAGACAGGTAAAGACCTCCTGTTATCAGGTCTAACCCACCTGCTAACAATGGGATGAAAATGTGGGTATATACAGTATGCGAGGAGATCAGCGCAGAGCAACTGCCCTTCGAAAGCACAGGTCAGACATTGCTCCACCAAGCATGTTACATTATGACCTGTGAAATCAACACATTAGTCAGACATTTTCACTGAGGATCTCCATTTTTGAGGGTCAAATGCCAAGCTGAACGTTCCAAGATTCACAGAATAAGACGTTTTAAAGTGCTACTCTGTAATCTTTCATCATTCAAATGTTTTACACAAAGAAATTGAACAGTATTTATTTTATTCCATGTCATATGGAGTCAGTATGGAGCTTGTCTTTGATACGTTCCTGTATATTTGGAAATAATCGGGGTGCCGCCCTGAAGGGGCCACACGGAGTGCTGTTAAAATCCACCTGACCTTTACTATAAATGTGATAACAGGAGCTGGGAGAGGGCAGATACAAACAGAGTGGACAGACTTTGATGACTGGAACCAATCATTTACCAAGTCATGCTTTATAATGCTGGCGAGCTTATTTGCTGCTCTGCATGCGCTGCCTGCAAGACAAAAGATATCTGCCAATAGTCCTCTACAACCTAACTGAAAAAAAAACAAAAAACACACACCTTGGACTTTGAGGTCATAACCACAGGCATGAGGCAGTTAAACATAACTGTATACTATATGTGGATGCCAATAAGAAATGACCAAAAAAAAACTTTACAATCAAATATGACGTCAAAAATATGTCTTTGTTTCTTTGATAGAAATGTATGATTTGAATACAATTGTCTGCACTGGATAAGAGCAACTGAGTAAGATATTAAATTACCTCAGGTTTCAAAATTAATAAAAAGGAAGAATAATAAGAAATGCTTCTTGAGCACCAGACAGATCATGTGACACTAAAGACTGGAGTAATGACTGATGAAAATTCAGCTTTGCCATCACAGGAATGCATTATGTAATAATTCTACAATAATATTACCTTTTAAAATAAATGTAGCCTATAGTGAGAAATTTTTAATCTTACCGATCCCTGACACTGCACTTTCTGGACCACCCTGAATATACATGTGTCTTATTTTATGCAAAACTAGTTGTTCCAACTTAGTTTTTTTTTAATTAGCCATGTTTTAAACCAAACATTACATTTTTTGACTTGCCATCATCTGCCATGCATATAAGATTTAAACAAGCCATTACCAACTTGATTTGCATACAAATTTACCCATAAGATGCCAAACAGAAAACCTCTGGTTATTTTTAGACCAACAAAAAAACAGCACTTTGCTTTTTTTTTTTAAAGCAGGAAGACAAACGAGGATGGACTTGGCAGCATATGCCGAGGCCAGACTGACAAAAGAACCTCATCTCTGAATGACTGAATGATCAGCCCTTTTTTGGCAGCGAGTCTTTCATCCACAATATGAAAACCTAATCAGCTGGCCTGATTGCTGCAAGTGCCCTTCTGTGAAGTCTTTAATCTGGCGACTGTTTTAAGAAGTGCATAATTGATATTCTGTCCAGAATGGTCGTAATTTACAACTGTGTGGATAATGAGCAGTCATCTGGTCTCTGCTGGGGGTATGTGTGCCACTGTCTTAACTCGTGATGTGATGAACCCTTGATTGGTACGGCACAAAGTGCACTATTTTGACAAAGCAGAGACTAACAGGTTTCTTTATTTAACTCCCATCCTCATTTCCTCTAGCCCTAATTAAATAATCAGATGGACTGTGTGCTTGTTAATGATGTCATTGTCATGCTAATTAGGTGTTCCTTGTTACTCCATATAAACTGAATTTATGAAGAGCTGTGTGTCTTCTAGTGATGCAAAGTCCAATTCATTTCCGCGAACCGGTTCAAAAAGCCGATTCATCGGTTCCTGACATCATCAAGCAATAACGTCTCTACACAACTCAGTGCCATGTTGTATCAATGAAAAATTCAAACAAGTAATTTGTGTCAACACATATTGAAAACATTCAAAAATAAAGTTATTTGTGTGAAAGCATATTGCTGATTATTGCCATATAATTCACTTAAGTTAATGGTGTTTGTCACTTCGCCACGGCTAATTCGGTTCTTGTTAAGTCCTCGTTAATCCTCCACAAACTTCGACAGTTGGTTTTACCGGCTCATTCGGTTCTTTTTGAGTTGGACGTGCTACTTCGTCTGTGCATCCTGCGTCATCAACCCGGAACTAAAGTTCGATTCAGTTCGATTTGTGAACCGGCTCAACTGGTTACTTCCTGAGAACCGGCTCAAAAGAACGATTCGTTCAAGAACCGAACATCACTAGTGTCTTCTAGTTTTCAGCAGATTCCAGTTTCATCTACAATGAGAGGCCGGTGTGTAATATTATGTGTTCTGGTAACATATGGCCAGGAAAACACTTCAGAGAATGTTGACAATGTAGCATTTGTGTATATTTTTTGTAAAATAAATAATTTTTGCTGTCTAAAGGGCTAAGAACAACATGCTAACCAGGCAATCCTTGATTCATATGGCAGAAATAGTAAGAGTTGCACACAAGTAAACTATTCTGAGGGAAAAAAATACAGATAATGGCATTTTTTTAAATTAGGCTACATGTTCTTACACCCTGATAAATATGTGTCTGCCAGTAAGGTCTATGAAACTTTCAAACTTTCAAGAATTTAACTTTTTTTTTTAATTTAAAACAAGGCTGTCAAGAGACCCTTCAAAGCGTGTCTGAATTTCAATTGTATTGCAATTCAACTGCAAATGTAATTCAACTTTCTTAAAATATAATATTAAAGTCACTTAACTATAATCAGAAACAGGCACGTGCACACATAGACATCAAACAGGGGTTGAGCACCTGCCCTTTATCTTCCTCAAGAGAAAGTGCCCTTTTTTCTTGGGGAGCTTTTTTTGTTTTTTAATAAATGAATATATGTATATATGTGTGCGTGTGTGTGTTTCTGTTTGCACATAGCTTTCCCTGTCAAACAAATAAACAATCTAAATATCAGGTCGTGTTTATTTTACAACTTACAACTTTAACTCTGTCGAGTTCCGATGCTTTTCTCTGCATCTCCGTGTCTCTGCAGCACAGCAGTGTAGCGCACATTGATAGGCACATCACATCACAGACAGACAGAGAGCCGCAGAAATGAAGCCCTCCCTTTCCAGTTGTGTTTGTCTGGCTGTGGAGGTGAGTGGTGATAAACAAAAGACTAAGCTACCTGTGCCTCGAATTTACAGCTAATTATCCAAAAGACCTTTTATAGTCTATACCTATACCTTTTATAACTATATAAAGCAAATATAGTTAATTTGTCTTGCTAACATCCATGACTCATAAGAGCTACCATGTAAGTTAGCTAAAGTTTAGCTAAGGCAATAGGAAGTCTAGTAGGTTACACCAGTGTGCATTCTTTCACTGCATTATTCAGTTTATTAAAATGCATTTAGAATGATCCGAAAATTCAAGATATGGGGGCAGAAGAGTATATATTTATTTCATTTCATACAGTTAATTAGTATCACGCAAATGTAATATTGATTTTATACAGAAGTTCAATAAACAAGGATTTAATATTAAGACACTTACGTTGTTGACACAATATTGACTGTTCTTGCTCTAATTCGCCAACAAATATAATTCAAATATGCGTCTCTGAGCAACATGATGGGGTTTCCTTCCTGAGTGAATCAACCGTTTAAATTATTCGGTTCAATCGCAGTGACTTGCTGCCACCTACTGGCAGTTTTAATTTCACATTTAAAGTATCTTTTTTTATGTTTAAAATATCAAAACAGTATTAATGCATTTGTAACTGCAGGTTAAATACATTCATGCCCTGCATTAAACAGTGTGTAAATGCATCTAAATGCCCCTTCTAATGCAGCTTCTGTGTTTTATCTGCATTACAAAGATTAATTTTGTCAATACTGGTTTAATTTGCTTGGTAACAGCCCAAATGACTTATTGTTCTAATTGACTGATTCAATTTAAGAATTTGACTGAAAAGAAAAAGAAGATTTTTTAAATGGCTTAAAAAAGGTAAAAATGTCCATTAAAAGGTAAAAATCAATTGAAACTTATTGGAAAAGATGAATTTCTATCACTGCTGTGAACTGACCACCACACAAAATATGCAGAATATCAAAAACTTTAGAAGTCAGCTGTCCACAGTAGTCCCTTAAGATACCAGCACTATAACACACTCGCAAAATATCATCTAATTATCATTATCAATAAAATCCCAGAAAATATTGAGATATATTTTGTCAATATCGCACACCCCTAACATATTTAATGTTTTGTTTAGAAAAAAATGTTAATAAATATGAGAAGTGCTTTTTTTTTTCCACTTGAGCCCCTGCCCCTCAAAATGTCTGTGCACGTCCCTGATCAGAAATACAGAAACTGCGTGTGCCAGACATTCATCCTAATACATGGACAGAATTAACCATACCAGCAACATGTTACAAAATGTTACGCAGGTGAATCATGAAATGATTCATGGGCTGAATAAACGTAAATCGTAATAAACGTAATAAGAATAATTCTGCTCAGTCAATATTAATTTAATATTTTTCTCATACTCCTGATAATCAGAGCAACAACCAGGCACACAATTAGGTATGACCAAGTCCAAATCAATACACATTCTGTAATATGAAATATTACTAAACATTACAAGTTAAGGTAGCTATATATCTCAACTCCAACAGTTGTGTAAAGTCTTAATGACACACACAAAAAAAATACTACAATATGGGGGCGCCCATAACAGAGCTGCCAGATTCACATCTAGTTACAGATGCTGTACATATACTGCTGCAGATGCAATACAGATTTCAGTGCAGAGATGAAACAGCTAATCTTGTCAATGGCCCTGATGCAAACTAACCCAAGATGAGTTAATGATTTATTACATTAAAATTATAAGTATTACCATGTACTATATACCCAAAGCTTTCTTCAGCATATACACACTAAAGGAATGATGGCATGATTTCATGGCTTTAAATAATATTCACGTTATTGTATTTCATTACAGTTTAAAGTTTACTTATGACACCTGATTGGATTTTAAGGTAAAACCAAAATAAAGTCAAAACCTCTTTCACTCTGGAAGTTTCAAAGAGGCATGCTATTCTAAAAAAAAAAAAAAAAAAGATTCACTCTTCGAAGCAGAAAAAAAAGCTGGAGGTGTTAATTTCATGGGGTAAGTCTTAAATTCAGCTCCATAATTTTCTCCCTGAGTAGATTACAGAAAGGTCTTACTATCCTCAGGTAAGACAGACTAACCTTCCCCTCCCGCATCGCTGAGAGTGGACCCATCCAACCCGAGGACGATACCAATCATATCAGCGGAATGCTTTGAAAAATTGGCTCAGTTACAGCAGAGCTTGTTGACTGCTTTCAGCTGGGAGCACTTACTGGAGTTGAGCCATCCGTTCCCCATGGGCCAAGACACCAGTTTTGACAAGCTGGGCTTCTCAGATCCCCAAATAAAACTCTGAGATGATATCTCTAAAAAAAGAGTGAGGAAAGAAACAGTAATGAATGTAAAGATGCCAAGTACGTACATTCATTCTGATCAAAGTTTTAGAGAACAACAAGACATTTTAGAGAACATACTTGTTGAATAGGACAGAAAGAGCCAAAAAATAAAAATAAATAAAGAACACTTCTTTAGAGAGCGTCACATGTCTGCTGAGAGTGAAAAAAGGCTGTAAAGGAAACTTTGCGCAGAAATCCAGTATGGAGATGGTTTGGGTGTGTTTTATGCTAATTAATAAACTTGTGTATGTGGTCACTCATTTAGAATACTCCAAATTAATTGAAATTAGAACATAATTCATAAAATTCATGTGCATAGGCACGTGTTTTGAATTAAGTGGATTTTTTTTGAGAACTCTCCTATTCGTACAAATACAAAATAATCCACGTTATTATTAGCAAACAAGACCCATGGTAAGCCTGCTAAGCTAACATTTTGTCTCGCATTGCCTATGCTTGGTATGCTAATAAATTAGCAAGCTAATCTAACCTTATTAAGTTAGCATCAAAATATACACTGAACAAAATTATAAACGCAACACTTTTGTTTTTGCCCCCGTTTGTCATGAGCTGAACTCAAAGATCTAAGACTTTTTCTAAGGACGCAAAAGGCCTATTTCTCTCAAATATTGTTTACAAATCTGTCTAAATCTGTGTTAGTGAGCACTTCTCCTTTGCCAAGATAATCCATCCACCTCACGGGTGTGGCATATCAAGATGCTGATTAGACAGCATGATTATTGCACAGGTGTGCCTTAGGCTGGCCACAATAAAAGGCCACTCTAAAATGTCCAGTTTTACTGTATTGGGGGGTCCAGGGGGGTCCGAAAACCAGTCAGTATCTGGTGTGACCACCATTTGCCTCACGCAGTGCAACACATCTCCTTTGCATAGAGTTGATCAGGTTGTTGATTGTGGCCTGTGGAATGTTGGTCCACTCCTCTTCAATGGTTGTGCGAAGTTGCTGGATATTGGCAGGAACTGGAACACGCTGTCGTATACGCCGATCCAGAGCATCCCAAACATGCTCAATGGGTGACATGTCCGGTGAGTATGCTGGCCATGAGAGAACTGGGATGTTTTCAGCTTCCAGGAATTGTGTACAGATCCTTGCAACATGGGGCCGTGCATTATCATGCTGCAACATAAGGTGATAGTCGTGGATGAATGGCACAACAATGGGCCTCAGGATCTCGTCACAGTATCTCTGTGCATTCAAAATGCAATCAATAAAATGCACCTGTGTTCGTTGTCCATAGCATACGCCTGCCCATACAATAAGCCCACCGCCACCATGGGCCACTCAATCCACAACGTTGACATCAGCAAACCGCTCACCCACACGATGCCATACACGCTGGCTGCCATCTGCCCTGTACAGTGAAAACCGGGATTCATCCGTGAAGAGAACACCTCTCCAAAGTGCCAGACGCCATCGAATGTGAGCATTTGCCCACTCAAGTCGGTTACGACGACGAACTGCAGTCAGGTCGAGACCCCGATGAGGACGACGAGCATACAGATGAGCTTCCCTGAGAGGGTTTCTGACAGTTTGTGCAGATTGTTGCAGCAGCTGTCCGGGAGGCTGGTCTCAGACGATTTTGGAGGTGAAGATGCTGGATGTGGAGGTCCTGGGCTGGTGTGGTTACACATGGTCTGCGGTTGTGAGGCCAGTTGGATGTACTGCCAAATTCTCTGAAACGCCTTTGGAGACGGCTTATGGTAGAGAAATGAACATTCAATTCATGGGCAACAGCTCTGGTGGACATTCCTGCAGTCAGCATGCCAATTGCACGCTCCCTCAAAACTTGCGACATCTGTGGCATTGTGCTGTGTGATAAAACTGCACATTTTAGAGTGGCCTTTTATTGTGGCCAGCCTAAGGCACACCTGTGCAATAATCATGCTGTCTAATCAGCATCTTGATATGCCACACCTGTGAGGTGGATGGATTATCTCGGCAAAGGAGAAGTGCTCACTAACACAGATTTAGACAGATTTGTGAACGATATTTGAGAGAAATAGACCTTTTGTGTACATAGAAAAAGTATTAGATCTTTGATTTTAGCTCATGACAAATGGGGGCAAAAACAAAAGTGTTGCGTTTATAATTTTGTTCAGTATATGAAAAGGAATAGTAACCTAATTTTAATATTTGCAATTCTATTTTCTATTCAGTTGTCAAAGGGTATACATTTATTATTGTTATTTTGTTCACATTGAATTACTGTTTATTTCAGACTGTATTTACTGTATCTGTGGTGATATCAGCAAAATTGCGTATTTCCCAGAGGTTTCTGCGGCAACAAAACAGTGGAAATGCGAATGGGGATGAAAAATATTCATTTAATCTGCAACAAAGTTGTAAACTTTTCTAAAGATGTGTTTGACCATTAACTTTTAAATGCATCATAATGTAAAAATATGAGGAGAGTTCTCGGTATGAAAGACCCACAACTGGTAGATCAACATTTTACTACTTTTTCTCCAATACAGTAGGAAGAATTGTAGTTTATATTAAATTAACTGAAATGTGAAGTGTGAATATGAGGACCTTAACTGTGAAAAGATGACTGACAAGCCAGTTTACAGTGAAAGGACGCAGGAAACTATGCAACAGTACGCATGTTAAAGACGCAATTATAATGTGATAGTATGTCCGAAAACTTGCCTACTCTTCCCCTACACACTCAAAATGATGTACCCCCAGTGCATAATATAAGTAGGAATATTGGGATAGAGCACAGGTCTTATAGACATCACGGGGTTCATTTATACCCTTCTAGTAGCCATCTAGGAAACAAAAACATATTTCTTCATTGGCGACCTTTGTGTTCTAAAAAAATAAAAAATATATATATACAGTGGGGAAAAAAAGTATTTAGTCAGCCACCAATTGTGCAAGTTCTCCCACTTAAAAAGATGAGAGAGGCCTGTAATTTTCATCATAGGTATACCTCAACTATGAGAGACAAAATGAGAAAAAAAAATCCAGAAAAGCACATTGTAGGATTTTTAAAGAATTTATTTGCAAATTATGGTGGAAAATAAGTATTTGGTCAATAACAAAATTTCATCTCAATACTTTGTTATATACCCTTTGTTGGCAATGACAGAGGTCAAACATTTTCTGTAAGTCTTCAAATTTCAGACAGATACACAAGTTAATAACAAATACTCATATTTCAAATAGGAGTTTACCATGTGCACCTGAAGGCAACACTACCATGCACATGAGCATCACTTACACAAACATACAAATCACACTGTGTCTACCTAGAGGAAAGCAGGGACAATTTTTGCAGTCTGCCAGTTCCTCAAGGGTTATAATTTCTAGTTAAATTTTTTCATCTAAACCTCATTTGAAAAGGTAGAGCTGAGGTCCCTGCATTATAATTGAATCTGAAATTGCCAACAACACAGTTAGGTTTCCTTCCCCTAAAAAAAAATGATGGCATCGTTTGTTTCACGTCCATTAGAACAAACACACTTTTTTTCTCTCTCTCCTTTATTTCATTTTATTTTATTTTATTAATTTCTCATATTCATTTTCAGCATCCTAATTAATTTGATTTTGTTTTCTCCCACTACAGAGGACCCTGGAAATTAATGATGTGGAACCACAATGTTTTTGATACGCTGATGGGCCTCGTCTTCATGTTGTGAAATTTCTGTCATTAGACAAAGTGCCTGGTGACTTGAAAGTTTGTGCTGCTGGTGTCGGGGTCTGTGCCCGGGGGTTACGTTCTGTCTGCATAGTTGATTAGACCACCAGAGGGTCGCAGAAGTGATAATGATAGCAACAAAAACCTTTTATTTGCATTTTTATGATTCATATTCCAGCAGAAGTATCTTCTGAACACTGGCACGGAAACGTGCACTTAGAATAAATATGCATGATGTCAGTGACATTGAAAAAGTGAAGTTTTAGGCATGAAAATCATTGTCATTTAGAAACCAGCATAACACAATGTGTGTTTAATGAGATTGATTAGATAAAGGGAAAGGGGTAGATAGGGAACAAAAGACAAAGAGAGAGAAAAAAGAGTGAAGGAGAGAAAAAAAAGACACAGTGAGCTCTACAATACTCCATTGCACTCTGGAAATGAATCTATGAGTGTGCGTCATATATTTGCACTTTAATAAGTTGTTACTCTGTGGGACCGTATAGAGCATTTGCAAGTTAATAAGTGGCTCTACGGTCTTTTCACAGTCCAATCTCTTTGCTTTTATTCCAGACACAAGAACAGGGGGATACAGGGAGATTTCCTCACCTCATCATGCGCTTCACTTGTTTTATTTGACATGACATCCGTTCGAATCAGGTCTGTCACAATTCAATTCCCCCACTTATATTTATGCATTTGGCTCCGTAACTTCACACCAGCACAATATCTGTGTGCTTAATCAACATCTCGGATTTATTACATCATCTGCCATCATCTGTCTTTCCATTCAGCTGTTTCTATTACGGTTGTAGGTGAAGTTTGGAAATTATAAGTTTGTACCCTTGCCCATTCTTAAAGGGATAGTCTACACAGAAAAATAATTCTCACCCTTATGTCCCTCCAAACCGGTACGCATTTATGTTTTTTTTTCAGTGGAAAACTAAAGAAGATCATTTTGAAGAATGCTAGAACCCAAATTGCTTCACATTGTATTAGCTGTCCAGACAATGAAAGTCAATGGGAACTGTAACTGTTTGGTTACCAACAATTTTCAAAACATCTTTTATGTTCCACCAAATAAAGAAAGTAAATTTTTTTTTTTGGTGGACTATCCATTTAATGAGAGGTGCTCAATTTTAGGAGTCTACTTTTATATGTGAAGCATGGGTGGGCCAATGACATGAATGTCAGGGTGAAATAACTGTTCTGATATCATAATTAAGAAAAAAAAACTCTTAATTCTTTATTAAGTAGATTGGCATAATCTTATGAATTCTAACAGAAAAATCTCAGCTGCACTGTTTAATAATATATGGAAAGTCCATCAAATGAAAAAAAAAACATTCGGCTTAGTTCAGGTTAGGGCTGGGCGATTTTCCCGATTTTATCGATTAATTAGTATTTAATGTTTTGCCATGATTTTATTTTGTAGAAATCGAGGAATCGCGATTTTGAGAAGAAATATTACCAAATGTTCGAATTAGGCCCTGTCCACACGAACACGGTTATATTTAAAGCCGCAGCTTTTTCTACGCGGTTTGGGTGTTCATCCACACACAAACTAAGCAAAAATGGTCACTGAAACTGAACATTTTTGAAAACGCCTGCGAGGGTGAAGATTTTCAAAAACTCCGGTTGCAGTGTTATGGTGTAGACAGCATAGACTGTATAAAAACATGGACGTAGTGTCCGTGACGTCACCCATAGGTATCTGAAGAGCATTTTTGAAGCTCAAAGTGGGCGGAGCCGGCCATCACCATCTTGGAAACGCGTTACCGCATGTCACTCCCGGATAATCAAAAATGGGCAAAGAGGCGGGAGCTGGTTGCTGAAACCACGCCCACCTAGCTCGACCGTGGTGACAGCAGCGGCAATCCACCTGTCACTCAAGTGGCCACGCCCTTAAAAATTATGCAGAACTTTAACGCTTAATATAATTTAAACGGATGAGTTATAAAAAAATTCACCCCCTCACAGTTGTCATGAAGGGCAAAATTAGCAATATAGACCAAAATCACTTTTTGTTCCAGGCTGTAAACATTTTTTTCTGCTGTAAAGTTGGGCATTTTAACATGGGGAGTCTATGGGTCTGACTCCCTTTTGGAGCCAGTCAATGAATTGCAGTTTACACTCAAATATAATGTGTAAGAGAAATACGTTATTACATTTTACCTGATGGTCACACCACACGACAGTATACAGTAGGCCTACAAGTTTTTAAAAAACATGAAACCAACATTTACATTACATTTCTAACAGCTTGCATATGTGCTGCAGTGGCGAGCAGTGACTTTTTAAACAGGGTATGCTGAGTGATAAGACCCCCCAATGCAAGAAAAATATAGCTGGTTTTCCAAGTAAAAAACGCCAAATAATGTTTACACGTAGTTACGTTATGATACGTAATCAGAGGGTGGGGATTCCCCCACTCTATATGTCTCTGCATCTGCTAAATTATTTTTTTATTCCCAGTGATGGGAGTTCAAATTCCCACCCGGGTGACACTACTCCAATAACAGACCATGCAAAATATTCAAAAATATTTAAAATATTGCAAAGTAAGGTTGCAACCTTGCAAACAATAATAAAATCTTTAGGACTTTAACTATAAGCTACAAAACAAAGGGAACAATATGGTGTTTGTTATTATTACAATTTTATATAGCCCACGTTTTTATAAACATTATTTTTCAGTGGACTTTTAAAATTTGCTTTGCTTGAGAAAACAAAAATATTAAATTACAGTGTTTTTTTTTTTTCTTTTGATTTAGTCGAGTTGGTTTTGCATCAAACACAATGTGATTTTCGGCAATCGAGACCTGACAGCAACAGCACATTTTTCCGCTTGGGCGAGCGCTTTGCGGACAGCTTACTTTGCGCATTAAATCAGCCGCAGACCAGCAAATCACTGAGAACGCGCTACAATCCTGACGAGTCGCAGCAATAGAGTGGAGGCGAGAAAGCAACTGCAACTGGTAGATTTAAAGAAAATTACTGCCGTTTGGCAAATAAATCATTGTACGTACTTATTCCTATCTCTTTAAGCTTTAAGTTACATTTCAAATGACAAGGGATCAACTTATAATCATGTTTATATGAATCGGGCGTAGCCATCATTTCAGAAGTGAGGGGGACAGAAATGTTATATATATATATATATATATATATATATATATAGGCCTATATATGTATGTATATATATAAAACATTACAATACAACATTTCTGTAATCTATATAAACTACCAGTCAACAGTTTTTGAACAGTAAGACTTTTAATGTTTTATAAAGAAGTCTCTTCTGCTCACCAAGCCTGCATTTATTTGATCCAAAGTACAGCAAAAGCAGTAATGTTGTGAAATATTTTTACTATTTAAAATAACTGCTTTCTATTTGAATATATTTTAAAATGATTGCTGTGATCAAAGCTGAATTTTCAGCATCATTACTCCAGTCTTCAGTGTCACATCCTTCAGAAATCATTCTAATATGCTAATTTGCTGCTCAATAAACCTTTTTTAATTATTATTATTATGAATGTTTTTTGAGCAGCAAATCAGAATATCAGAATGATTTCTGAAGGATAGTGTGGCTGGAGTAATGATGCAAAAAATGTAGCTTTGAAATCACTATAAATTGCATTTTTTAATATATTCAAATAGAAAACAGTTATTTGAAATAGCCTAGTAAACATGTTTCAAAATGTTACTGTTTTGCTGTACTTTGGATCAAATAAATGCAGGCTTGGTGAACAGAAGATACTTCTTTAAAAAACAATAAAAATCTTACTGTTCAAAAACTTTTGACTGGTAGTGTATAGTCAACTTTAATTTTTCTCTAATTTCTAGCTTTTAATTGGCTTAGAAATCAGATAACTGCTGGACAATAACCAATAATAATGATTTGTTTATATACTACAAACACGTTTTTATCACATAAGGCAGAATAGTTTCAATACTGTAATAAATGCGATGTCAGTTAGCACTGCATTGTTCATATACTTTATTTATTACCTGGAGATGACTTGACAAACACAAATAAACCATATTGTCGCAATCGTATGTTTAAAGTCTTCATATTTCCAAACGTTTCTGTTTTTCTGAAAAAAAAAAAACAGTTTTCATACAGCTATAGCTGGACGCTTTTGTCCATATTAGGAATTTCCTCATACGACCTCCGGCTTCGAGTATGAATGAAACGCATTAACATTTAGCACTCAGGATGTTCATCTCGCTTTATTCTGGGTTCGAATAAAACATCAGATCATGCACAGACTATCCTGTCTCTTTGAATTTAAATCTATATTTATTCACACTGGCTCTTGAAAACCTCTATGTGAACACACTTGCCCGAAAAAGTGCGGGGGACGAATTTACGTGATATTAAAAGTGGGGGGAACACGTCCCCCGCGTCCCCCGCGTAATCTACGCCCCTGATATGAATTATCCCGTGAACTTATTCTCTCAAATGGCCTGGGTATGCCTGCATTCGCAGCTTATATGAACGTAACGCCACTGATGTGCTGTAAACTAGATTTTTTTTAAAGATTTTCCTTTTTCCTTATAGTATTTGTCACTGACCCAGGCATAAATAAAACTATGTATGAAGATGACTGTAATCAAATACATGCACCATCTAGATCATTTTTGCTCTCTGATAAACTCCCTCTATATGTACTCATGCATCCAAACATCAATCAATCCATGAATCATTATGCTCTGACACACAAACTGGTGTGTGATAAAGACAAACGTACAGGTGTTTATGAGTGCCTCACTCTCTTTCTTTCCCTCTCTCTTAAACACACACACACAAACAAACTCACTCCAGCAGGAAAACAGACTTCGGTCCCAGTTCCCAGCTCTAATAGCCAGCGATGACGGATGGGCGTCATTTAACTGGATGTATCAGCATGCTGCCTGCATGGCCCAGCTGTGAGACACTAAACCAATTAGAGGGGGTAATTAATCTGGGCCAGGGAGCACCCCTGCCACTGCAGAATCATACACACAGAAAGGACCCACAGGAAAACTCAATGTGAGGCCTCCTGTGGGATCTCTCCACTTATTAAATCACATCTGATTGTAGGGTTAAGCAGACAGAAAGGGAAAGGAAGCAAAAGAAAAATAATAAAACACTTGAAACTACAAGTGCAACAGAGCTCTATTTTCATTCATCAAATGTGTCTGACAATCAGCAATACATGACCTTTTTCTTTAGAGACGTTTTGTATAATTATACACACACACACAAATTATATTATAATGTAATAATTATAGATGGAGACTTTTTTGGAGACTTTTAAAAAGGTCTTAAAACATGCTTGGGGTGCCATGAGCCAATCAGCATTGCTATGATGTCATATTTTGCCAAATTTATGGCTCAGGCGACTGGATGAAAACAACCTGGATACTTTTGAGAAGCTGTATGCACAAGCCTCCTGACATTTTATAATGTTCTGGGTACTCTGGGTATTCTTTTTTTCAGAGAACTTTAGCTCCCAGTAGCTAAAAAAACTAGTCAAAAAATGTCTTCCTCAGGATATATATATGAGAGTCAACTTTTCTCCCTGATGTGCGTGACAAGCTGGCATTTAGTATTAATAGGCCAACTAACATACATCGTGCATCACGCAAAGATAAATGGCAAAGGATGAACGCCACGGAGGCAGTGTAATGCCATTAGTGTTGGAGAGACATGGGCAGGGATCAGACGCGTGGCGTGAGTTGTGGCACTGCTCGTCTTCTCCACCGGGTTCATTTGTCACATGTACCACTCCACAGCACAGTGGATTAGATGTTTGCCTTGGATCATTAAGTTTAGCTCAAATCCTGACAGGACAGACAAGTGTTTCATCCTTGTCAAACCACACTGATGCTGTAGAGAGCGAGAAAGGCAGGGGGTGGGTGAGGTGGGGGTTCAGGCGGAGAGTCAGGAAAAAGACAGAGATAGGACTAGAAGAGACCAACAAGTTCTACAATACCTGATGAAAGCTACCAGTTAGCATTCACATTTCATCTCAATGACAGTTGCTTGGCTGGCGCAGGATCACCCAATTGAAATCCACCATCTTTGCTCATGGGTGATCAGTTCTGCTGCCAGGTTGTTTTGAGACAACCACCTACGCCGTGAATGCCATGTGAATAATTTCTGTGGAGCAGAAGAAAAATAACATTATGTCAACATTGGCATAAAACAACACTGGCTAAATCAGTACCACAAGAATAAACACAGCCATAAAACATCTAGCCACTATCCTGAGACAGGGAAAAATGGTAAATTTAAGGGCTCTAGCTAGCTAAATCAATCAATCAATCAATCACTCAATCAATCAAAGCGTGTGTGCAAATCAGTGTTGTTTTTGTTTACTTAAACTATTACAAATCATTTTCATTAGCTGAAATTTAGCTATAATTAAATCAAAAGCAAATACTAAAACTAAAACTTAAAAAAAATCAGGACTGTTGCCTTATGCACACTACAAGATTTTAAGCCTGAGTTAAGCCTGATTTGCAAGTTAATGAGTTCACCGACAGGTCGGGGTGTGATTGGAGGAAAATCAGTGGGTGCTCAGCGCTCGGCAGTCTTTATATGTGAATTACACAACGATGCATCAAAGAGGCTTACTGACGTGTAGGACCATGTGATATTTCAGTTTTTCTTTTTTAATAAATCTGCAAAAGTGTCAACAATTCTGTGTTTTTCTGTCAATATGGGGTGCTGTGTGTACATTAATGAGGAAAAAAAATAACTTAAATGATTTTAGCAAATGGCTGCAATATAACAAAGAGTGAAAAATTTAAGGGGGTCTGAATACTTTCCGTACCCACTGTATATACATATATATATATATATATACAGTATACATGAATATGTATATGTGTGTGTTGAAATAAGGGGATATTAAGGGGATACATAAGAGATAACACCAAAAGATATGTATTGTATCTATTATATATGTATTAGAGTGAGTGAACTCATATGAGGCATTATAAATACTAAATTTTCATGCAAACAGACTAATCTGATTTGGATCTCTCTTTGGGTATTGTGTATTATGGGTAATGTAGGGGTTCTGCATGACTTCAGCAATTAAACATGGGTTTTTGGGGGGATTTGTAAGAAAAAAAGTATAATTTTTCCTAAAACCTTAGAGTGATATACATGTAAAACTTTAAAAGCTGTTTTTTTTTTTACTCGCTGGTAAATCAATCTCATTTCCAATAATTACTACATTTATTTTATTGTTTTTGAACATATTTTGTTTATTATTGCCATAAGCTACAGGGAACAGGTTACAGAAAAACATTTAAAAAACCGAATGGGCATCGTGTCCCCCTAGCTAAGATGCCAAATGTTCTGCCTGATAACTTGCTGTGTATGATATGGGTTTGGAAAAACACGAGGGTGAGTAAACGATGACAAACTTCAACTAATCCTTTAACTGATCCTAATATGACCCATGTGTGTATGTGTTATAGGTATCAGATGTCTGACCACACACATCTTGGCACTGGGAGAGATCTGTTCAAATGTCTTTTACTAGGAATGCATTGAGCAGAGACCATCTGCCATATAAAACATTCACAGTCAGATGGAAAGAGGGAGAAAGTAACCTGCTTCATTTATTAGACTTTATTAATATATTAATTATCTGTTGTCTCATTGCTCTCTGTTCCAAAATTATTTTGATAAGAATCCTGCTTTGAAAACTTGATTTCAGTTAAAACAGTTCATCAGTTGTTACATGACTTCTCACATTTGGCATCTTCAAATATACCTGTGAAAAATCTTCTAAGCTCTTATACTGTAAACCATGATAGCGGTTTTAATTCTTTATTTTTATTTAATTATTGGATTAATTATTCTGCAGTCTGCATAAAGAAATATGAGGGGGGGGGG
>NW_015507026.1:118693-121658 GCF_001515645.1 Sinocyclocheilus grahami
GGGGGGCGCTGCGTTGGGACCCGGGTCCCCCCCCCCCCCCCCCCCCCCCCCCGTGGGGGGGGTTTTGCCTGTTGTTACCTTTCACACCTGCCCATCGAACCCAGCCCCGGGAGAGCCCATCAGCATTTCCGTGTTCGGCTCCAGCCCGATGCTGTACCTGAAAGTGGAAGTCCTGGAGCGGCAGGAACCACCGGGTCACCCGGGCGTTCGTGTCTTTGGCTTTGGACATCCACTGCAATGGAGCGTGGTCGGTGACCAGGGTGAACCGGCGGCCCCACAGGTAGTATCTTAGCTCCTGGACTGCCCACTTTATGGCCAGGGCCTCCTTCTCGACCGTGGCGTACCTGGTCTCCGCGGGGGAGAGCTTCCTACTGATGTACACCACGGGGTGCTCCTCTCCATCCCGGAGCTGAGAGAGTACGGCTCCCAAGCCCTGGCCCGAGGCGTCGGTATATAGCGTGAAGGGGCAGCTGAAATCCGGTGCATGCAGAACCGGGGAGGACGTTAGGGCCGTCTTCAGCGCTTGGAACGCCTCCTCCGCCTCCGGAGTCCAGACGGTCGCCTCGGGCTGCCCCTTCCTGGTGAGGTCTGACAGGGGGCTGGCAATAGAGGAGAAATTGGGGATAAAACACCGGTAGTAGCCTGCCAACCCCAGAAATGCCCGTACCTGTGTCTTGTTACCCGGCCGAGGGAACTTTTTCACCGCCTCAACTTTTTTCTCTTGGGGCATGATGAGCCCACAGCCAATCTTGTATCCCAGGTACTGGGCTTCCGTAAGGCCTAGGTGGCACTTCCTGGGGTTGGCTGTGAGGCCAGCCCGCCGTAGTTCCATCAACACCCTCCGCAGATGCTCCAGGTGTGTTTCTCAGCACTCCGAGTGAATTACGACATCGTCCAGGTAAGCCGCGGCGTAGGCCTGGTGAGGCCGGAGCAGGATATCCATCAGCCGTTGTCCGCTGCGACCTCATGTTCCACGACCGTTGTTCTCCCCGGGGTCTCCCTGAACACATCTCTGAACTGACCAACCAGGGCCTCGAGGTCCGTCTTCTGGGTCCCCGACAGCTGCGGGTCCATGTCGACAACCGGGGCCTGCGACTGGGCCAGGGCGGCCAGTTGTTCGGGCCGGCCCGTCCATTTCTTGAGGAGGTTGACATGGTAAACCTGTTCGGTTCTCCTCCGGCCCAGCTGCCGAACCCGATATGTAACCGGTCCCACCCATTCCACGATGGTGTAGGGACCTTGCCAGGTTGCCAAGAACTTGGAGGCGGCGGTGGGGACCAACACCGTCACGCAGTCCCCCGGATGGAATTCACGAGCTTGGGCGGGCTGGTCATACAGATGCTGCTGGGCACGCTGGGCGGTGACCAGGTGTTCTCGAACCAGCGGCATTACCCTGTCGATCCGTTCCCTCATCTCCCGTACGTGCTCTACGAGGCTGCGGTTTGGGGTAGGTTGGTTCTCCCAGGCTTCACGTGCCACATCCAGCAGCCCCCGAGGCTGTCTCCCGAACAGCAATTCGAAGGGGGTGAACCCCGTGAAGGCTTGGGGTACCTCGCGGATCCCGAACAGCACGTACGGGATCATTAGGTCCCAGTCGCTCCCATCTTCGGCCACCACCCGGCGTAGCATTTGCTTGAGCGTCTGATTGAACCTTTCCACGAGCCCGTCCGTTTGGGGGTGATAGACTGACGTTCTCAGCTGTTTTACCCGGAGGAGGCGACAGAGGTCGCCCATCACCCGGGACATGAACGGGGTGCCCTGGTCAGTCAGCACTTCCTTGGGTATCCCGACTCGGCTGGCCAGAAGGAACAGCTCACGGGCGATGTTCTTAGCGTTAGCTGCACGCAGGGGGATGGCTTCGGGGTAGCGCGTGGCGTAATCCAGGATCACCAGGATGTGTTCGTGACCCCGGGCCGACTTTGGCAGTGGCCCCACCAGATCCATCCCGATCCGCTCGAAGGGCACGTCGATGACTGGCAGTGGTATTAGCCGGCTGGGGGGAGGACGCCGGGGGGCCATCCGCTGGCACGTTGGGCAGCTGCGACCGAACCGTTTCACCTCGGCGTCCAATCCCGGCCAGTGGAACCGGTCCCGAATGCGCTGTACCGTATTTTCCCCTCCCAGGTGGCCGGCCATGGGATGAGCGTGGGCCAGCTCAATCACGGTTTCCGTCTTGGTCTTGGGTACCACTAAGAGCAGTTTGTCCTCCCCCTGCCTGTAGGCGACACAGTACAGCAGGCCATTCCTGATCACGAAGTGAGAGAGGGGGTGTGGGCCAGGCAGCCGATCCACGCCATCCACACGACGTACCCGTTCCCAGCAGTTACGCAACCGGTCATCCTCGCGCTGTTCCCGGCCGAAGGACCCTCCCGCCGTGATCTGTTGAAACACATCGAGATAGATAGCAGGAACATTAGCCGTGTTTGACTCACCCTCCCTCGCGCTGTCTGACGCGAGTAACACGGGCCTTCGGGTGGCCGGTCCCCGACGCTTCCTCCGTTGCCACCCTTGACCGGGGCCAGCCGTTTGCCTGGGGGAGGCGAGTAGCTGCTCGAACCCTGTCCAGTCTCGTCCCAACAGCAGTGGAACCGGAAGATCTCGCACAATGCCTACCTCCACAGCCCAGGTTCCGGGCCCAGCCGAGATCTGCACTGTGCGGGCCGGCTCATAGCGGGTGTCCCCCTGGACGCACGTGAGGGGTAGTTCTGCTTTCCGTTCGGGCCGTGACCTAATCAGGGTAGGCTGGGCAAGGGTGACTGAGCTGCCGGAGTCCAACAGCACCCGGATGGGCCTTCCATCGAGTTTTACCATCCTGCTGGGACTGGGAGGGGGCTCCTCTCTATGGAGTACACACCCGGCCAGCCACACTCGGCCCGTTGGGGCTGGGGGTTCGGTGGGCATTGGCTCGTCGACGTGGTTGGGGACCGCCGGCCTGCTGGCTGTGCGCTGTGTCCCTTCGAGCGGC
>NW_015507026.1:122793-123602 GCF_001515645.1 Sinocyclocheilus grahami
TGTTCATAGTGCCCGGTCGTCTCAGCGGGCGGTGCGGGGCCCGCAACAGCCGATCCCGTACGACCCTCTCTGCCACCGTGTTGGCGGACGGCGAATCCGCGAGCAGCCAGAGATGGGCCAGGTGCGCGAGCTGGGTGGCTTGGGCTCGTATCATCTTCCGTTCGTCATAAACCCACTGGTGAAACTGGTGTGCGGCACACAGGGGGGACAGGCCCACCCGGGCGAGGATCTCGGCCTTGAGCTCATCGTACGTCTCATTTCGGGGAGCCTGGAGGGAGTAATAGGCGCGCTGGGCTTCCCCCGTGAGAAAGGGGGCGATGATCCGTGCCCATTTTTCTTTCACCCACCCCTCTCGGGTTGCGATGACTTCGAAGGTATGGAGGTAGGCCTCGACATCATCCTGCTCGGACAGTCGGACGAGATGCTGGTGGGCTTTGCTGGCCCCCTCCGGGAGGGGCACGCGGCCCGCAACGCTGGCCTGTACGTGCTCGACAACCCGGTCGGTGTATTCTTGTCGAGCCGCCAAGCGCTCCATGAACTGCTGCTGGCGCGCAGCGAGCTCAGTGAGATGTCGGATGATCTCTTCCATTTCCCGGGAGAGAGAGCGGTACTCCTAGAGTGATCACACAAGACAACCTGGCGTTAGTGATCTATGTCTCAATCCACCTCTATACCCGCATTCTCCACCATATGTAGCGGGGTGAATGAAACCACAGACACAGAACTGCGGGAAGTCCCCCAGGTGGGTGCTTTATTTACACGTAGTGCTCTTCATGCGCAGGTGAAGTGTCTGGGCAGCGGGGTCACAC
>NW_015507026.1:124322-125220 GCF_001515645.1 Sinocyclocheilus grahami
TGAAAATTCAGCTTTGATCACAGGAATAAATTAAATTTTAACATAAATTCAAATAGAAAACTGTTATTTTAAATTGTAATAGTATTTCACAATATTACGGTTTTACTGTTTTATTTTAATCAAATAAAGGCAGTCTTGGTGAACAACAATTAACAAAAACTTCTGTTACATCCTGACCAATCACATCTATTGTGCTGTATGTCTGTGTGCTGTTGTTTTCTGTCAGACCGGTTGATGTGTTAAGCGTTCGGTGATCGTGGGCTTTCAGGGCTTTGGATGCGCTGCTTTTCTCTCTTCCTCAGTGCTAAAGCTGCCATTCGAGCTGATTTGCAGTCAGGTTTTGATGTGAGTTTGGCGTGGTAACGCAGCAGATGGTTTCTGATGGTGTCCAGGAGTTCAGTGAACTGTCAACTCTCTCAGTGTTTAATCTTCATTTCAAAGCAATTATCCTCTCATCTCGAGTCTCAGCATCAGCAGAAGAGCATCAGTCCTGCTGAAGAGGAGAGAGGACAGAAATGTGTGTGTGGCTTCCAGGTCACACTTCTGTCATTATTTATAAGTCCCTATATGGCTTATAAACCTTCAAACGTTTTGAACTTTTACAGTTTACACTGCTTTTCTTTAAAATTGCTGTCGTACAACATTCTTTCAATTTCATTTTATTTTTGTTGTACTTCCTTATATTTAAAATTGAATTGTTTTAATTATTAATGAAATATATGCATATCATTATATTTAAATTTAAAATATCTTACATTTTAGAATATCTATCTATCTAAAATATCTTAGAATAAAATATAATTCATAATATTTTAATATTTTTTTGTTTTATGTATGTATACGTAGGCCTATTGCAATAATCAATATATTGACTTATCGCGCAATATATGTACATGAC
>NW_015507026.1:125230-125691 GCF_001515645.1 Sinocyclocheilus grahami
CCATTGGATACGTTAGTAACCATTTTTGAGGTTTGCTATGAAAAATATTATTTTTAAATATATTTTTGTACATCATACTAACCTTAAAAAGAAAAAAAAAAGTTCCACTAACATTAAATGTTCCACTACACATCTATGTGCCATGTGCAGATGCATATATGCTGGCTAATAATTGCCTGTTATTCCTGTAAGTCATGCTCAAATTGAAAGTAGTGAAATCCCATAAATACAACCAAACATTGACATAGGTTACACTCTGTACCTTGTAAACATGCCAATATTTTTGTGATCAATTGTAACATAATCTTTTACTTCAGTCCTTGAAACATGCAGATCTCTTGACTTCAAAAATGTTTATAAAATTTCTAAAGTCTCTTTAATTATGAATGTTGCAACTCACATAATCAAGAAAATGCATGCTGTATTTGTGCTGTCTTGTTTCACTTATCTTTCTTTTTGCC
>NW_015507026.1:125701-126454 GCF_001515645.1 Sinocyclocheilus grahami
CAAAAGGACAGCTGGCACCATTACTCAGACTGGAATTTTCACTAGGAAATGAAGATTAAATGATCAAATAAATTGACAGTGATACCCTCCAGTGAGTTTATTTTCTACTATTTTTTTTTAGATGTTTCAATGTATTTGGAAGTCACATCAAAAATGAATAGGCAATTAAAAAGACCAACAATAGCTTATCTCTCGTTGTTATATAGCCTAACATTGCATGACTGAGTATGTATATTTTTGTATATATTGATGATGAACTCAAAAGCCTGTTCTTATAAATGATATTAATGCTATAGCCTATAGCAACACTAATCACCATAATAGTGACCATGAAACTGAAATAGTTCAAACAAAACTATTATTTTCAATAAAACAACATTTAAACCATAAGAACTTTAGTAAACATATGACAAAAATAAAGTCAGACTGTTTAGTACGAAGTGAAGGTAGTAATGCTGTGTTTAAAGTTGATTAATCATCCTCTGCTGAGATCTAATGTCTTCTTTTATTTATAACTTTGTAGTAGTTGTGTTTCTGCTCATCTCTTCTCTTTTTTTCTGTTCTTGTTGTTTCTCTTCAGTGATTCTGCTTGTTGACAGCTGGTGTTCATCACTGATGCTCTACCGTCACTCACTTAATTACTCCAACACTGGATTTTCCAATTTAACACTGAGGATTTTGTGCTGTACCATGTAGCTACAACATTCTCCATTGGATACGTTAGTAACCATTTTTGAGGTTTGCTATGAAAAA
>NW_015507026.1:128844-129446 GCF_001515645.1 Sinocyclocheilus grahami
TATAAAAACATTATAAACATTATAAAAATGTGGGAACATTGAATTGAAATGTTTCTAAAACTTTGACATGTCTAGTTTTCTTGTCATGATTAGAACGTTATTTATAGGTTACAAAAAGTTTTACAACACTATACTAACTTTATTTTTTATGTTAAATTTTTTTAAAAACATTTGAATGCATAGTTTTAATATTCTGAGAATGTTAAAGTAATTTTTTCATTAGAACATTATTTGAATTTTACAAAAATGTTCTTACAGCATTCTATTAACATTATTTTTTAAATAATTTTTGAATGATTATTTTTAATATCATAATAATTAATGTTTATTTATTATTTGATTATTATTTTATTTATTATCTAATGTTTGTTTTTAATATTCTAAGAATGTTAATATGTCCAGTTTTTTTTTTTTTTGTGATTTATAACATTACTGAATGGTCAGAACAGTCCTCGATTCTGATCTCGCAAACTCACACTGTACTGCAAATTGGTTTTAAACTAAAAGCCGAAAAACAGATGTTTTCTCATGCTGAGAGATAAGCAGGCGTGTGTGTTTGTTTGTGTTTGTGTGTGTGTGTGTGTGTGTGTGTTTGTGTTTGT
>NW_015507026.1:129456-133062 GCF_001515645.1 Sinocyclocheilus grahami
AATAATATATGGTGTTAAAGAAATAAATGACAGCAGATGAGAAGAGTTCCTATTCTCTGTTTTTATTTGAGCCATAAGATAAGGCATGTTACATCGGAACATTCTCTTGCCGTTTAGTGTTGCTGTCACTGGAAGGGCAGCATTTAATTAACTTACTTCAAAAAAGTAACATATCAATAATACATACATTTTTGGTTTTAATATTTGTATTGTGTGCTAACTGTTTTATGAAAGCAATAAGGTACACAAGGCCTTTTGTATTGTGAATAAGCATCCGTGTTAGCTGGCCAGGTGACAAAGCAGGATGCATCAAGCAGTCCAAGCGTGGTTGTGAGTTTAATCAGCTCAATCATTATGAGCTAATTTACTTGCTAAATTTAAGGCAATCCGTTTCCACAAGCAAACTCAACTAATTGCATTTTGCGGTGTGAATAATTAGCAAAGTCAGCGGAAGTATGATCGCAGTCATAGATCAATAATCGAGCCAAAGTTCTGCCTGTATTTGTGCACGTTCCTAACAAATCAATTACAGTAATTGCGGGAAAATGACTATGAAAACAGTGATATTGACATACCTTATCTAGTGTCCATGACCTGTAAAACCATAACACGATCTGCATGGTTATTTATTGACCAGATGGTCTTTATATTGGTGCTTTGCATGGATGCTGCACATAGCTGATGAGTTTGCAGCCAAAATGAAGATATCAGTTATACTCCTTTACTTCTTTTTGACATTATGTCCACTCTCTGAGGGGTTGCCCTTCAACTGTCCTCCTCCTCCATTTCTGAATGAGAATGCACACCTGGGATCAGGGAAACTTTGTGCAACATTGCAACTGCAGAGCAAGTTGCCCTGCCCCGGTGTAAGCCTGTCAGTAAGGGAAAATGTGCGACTGAATCCTGAGAAATGGCATCTGGAGAGTCTGTCACTGAAGGTGAGCTTTTTAAGAAGTTTACTACTACATAATAATACTTTTCTATATGGAAATTAGCACTACAAACCATTTCTGTCTACTCGTATATATTATATTAATAAAAATATGGTCATTTGCATTTTTGGGTGGGGGGGGGGTTTACATTAATTACATTAGTGTAACCTTTTCAGCAAAACCCTGCCAAAGAGACATTTTGAATAAAACATGTTTAACGTTTTAGAAATGTTCATCAAATGCCTTTAGCAGGGTCAGTTCTAGCCATTTTGACGCCCTAGGCGAAATCCCTATTGCCCATACCCCCCATCCAACTAAGAAATTATCATCACGTCTAGCTTGCCTAGAAAGTTACTGCCTTTTAGAGGTAGTTTGGACACTGTAGACAAATTAAACAATTGCCAAAATGATCAATGGGGGAGGATAAACCTCTGATGTACTTTTGTAATGCATCTTTACTTCATTTAACCATGGTCTCATGAGTTGTCAATAAATCTTACTTTTTCTTTTTAGGTGGAAAAAGCCTGCAGTTTTATGGTGTTGAAACAAGACAAAGAAAGCCGACATTTTCCTGCGGGATTCTATGAAAACATTACTGTAAACTTCATCAATAGACAGTCAGAATTTGTGTGTGTTTGCACAAAATTGCTCATCAGAAACCGACGTGCTCCAACATTTCTGGATTTTAAGATAAAGCATTTATTGGACAATCCTTCAGCTAAATACAAGCCATTTGATTACACGTATTGGAAGAATGCGTGGGATTCTGCAACGAGATATAGAGTGGAAGTAAAGAATAGCAACAACATACCAAGCGTACAATCCTTCATGCCAAGAGAAGAATTTAATAAACCATTCACACGTAATTTTCAGATTAAAGCTTCGAATAACAGAATTTTATACAGAAGTGAGAAACCAATAAAAATTTATGATGTCAGTAAAAAAAATGGTCAAATAAAAGTTGTGGAAAGAGATGATTATGTCGTGGCTGATCTTGACAACAATGATTGGCCAGTTCATTATGAATCTGTTCCAAAACAGTTTGCTGGACCCATAGGAAAAATTAAATCTGGAGAATCTGTTTCAATAGAAAAAGAGCCTGGTGCATCTAGACTATTCAAAGGATGGAGAGGAGGAGTGCAGAAATGGGAAGAAGTTGTCGGACCCGTGGCTGAAGGAGAAGATCTAGCCATGTCTGTGATGGGAGCAACTCAAGTAACTCAAGCAGCTACGATCTTCACACAAATTATACATGTTCTGACCTTTTTTCTAATATAAGCCAAAAATGAAATAATGTGGGCTGAGGGTTGTACTTTAATGCTTACTGTGTAAACCTCAATATATCCCAGTGTGCTAGAAGTTTATGAACAAATGTTGTAATAATTAAGTCATTTTGTCAACTTTATAAAAGTAGTTGTCTAATAGTGCTAATAATAAATGCATTTCAATTATACCTGGATGTAACCATACAATTGCACATCTAAAATGTTGAAAACTTAGTAAAATCAAATGCACCCAAAATATTTGTTTTCTTCTGCATTTTAATGTTCCTGTTAAACTCTTTATAGTTTCATACAATGGTTACACTATTTTAAGATGTTTAAGATACAGTGTAATTATACATTTAAGTACTGAGTAATATTCATTAACATATATGTACATTTCTATATGGTTAGGATTATGATTTGGCTTAGGGTTACTTGCATGTAATTATGTGTAATTTATTATTATAATAGTAAGTGCATGTAAAATGTAACAAGGACACCTTAAAATAAAGTACGTTTGACACCTCTCTGATGCTTTGATGGCTTTTGCGTCTCTACAGAGTTGAGAAGGATCAAGTGAGTGGTCTATTTTAATGGCTTCCTGGATCTCATTGGAAGTTTATATGTTTGTTCCAAGCTTTTTTTATTTTTATAATCGAGGCACAGTAATGGAGAGTTCACAAAGGAACATTTGTTGAAAGATGAAGCAGCTAGTTGTATAGATCTGACAGCTGCATCACAGACCTAAGTAAATGATTTAATAATGCTTTGTTTGTAAAGTTTCCAAACACTCACATGCAATAGCGTTGATACTGTTTCCTATGCAGTGAGGTTAGCCACTCATAACAGTGGCCATTTACTGACAAGTCTTAAAGGAACCACTCCATAAAAACGATGATTTCAGAATATCAGAATGAGGATTGAAAATAATAGTTTTTCTATATGGAAAAAAATATTATTAGGGTAGGTGGTATCCATTTAATGATTCTATTATGTATAATCATTTCACTCAGTATGTTGTTATCATTTCATACTGTATTACAAGAGTTGCAAATACTATCTACCACTAGTAAGGAAGTACAAAAACCATCTAACTATTTACACTTAATGCAAAGAAGATACTGCTGTTTTCACTTAGTGCAAATAGCATCTATCGCGTACAATGCAAATACCTCTGCCATAACAAAATGTCATATCATGGCCCCTTTAAATAATCGCATTTCCAAAATGTATTTATTCAGATTGCTTAGACAATGATGACAGTGACGCTTTACTAACTTCATCTCTGCTAAACAAACACAAGCATTATTGTGTTTTCTTTCGGTTGTGTTTTCACTCTCTGACATGTTTGTGTTTTTGGGTGCGGATGGAGGAGATGATTGTTAGTTTTCCTCGTCTCCACCCTTTCC
>NW_015507027.1:0-1185 GCF_001515645.1 Sinocyclocheilus grahami
CCCCCAGCGACTCAACACTGCTTTTGTGCTGCAGGGACACATAAGAGTAAATTCTGAGTAATTTACCCATAAAATAAGACTTAAAACTATCCTCCGGATTCACAAATGCTTCGTAAACATCAGATTTGATAGTTAAAAGTGTATGTTAATGAATTCCAATCATTCGTAAATAGGGCGTGCTTACACACTCATTCACCATTAGCATAATCCCCGTCCATTACAGCTACGTCAATTACGTAAATCCAGGAACGTAGTGGAATATTCTGGACTCTCTTCTCAGGTTTGGCTCCAGTATATTGCATACATTCAAAACCTAACAATAAATATCCAATTAACTTGTGTCCTCCAAAGTTTTTTTTTAGCCAGCTGAAAAAATGGCAGGTGCTTTTCTAAAAACGGCCAGTTGGTGGCGCTTTAGAACGCTTTGATGGCACAGCGTTTTTCCAGCTGAGACGCTTTGCTACGATTTGGAAGATCCACAGCAGTAACGTATTACTAGTATCTCATCTTGAAGAATATTACTGAACATTTAAAAAATGCAGTAATTTCTAAAAACGGCCAGTTGATGGCGCTTTAGAACGCTTTGATGGCACAGCGTTTTTCCAGCTGAGACGCTTTGCTACGATTTGGAAGATCCACATCAGTAACGTATTACCTAGTATCTCATTTGAAGAATATTACTAAACATTAAAAAAAATGCAGTAACCAACAATATTTTTATTGACGGCAGCACACTGACCTTTGGGTGTGAAATAGATATTAATTAGCTCATTTCAGCTAACACATGATTCCCACAGTCAGTATCATGAAAGAAAATCTAATGCTGATCTGCTGATGCAGATTCTGGTTGATTAAAGAGCCCAATGGACAAAGAAGAGAGAATATGTGTCCCTGCAGCACAAAAGCAGTGTTGAGTCGCTGGGGGATATTTGTAGCAATAGCCAACAATACATTGTATGGGTCACAATTATACATTTCTCTTTTATGCCAAAAATCATTAGGATATTAAGTAAAGATCATGTTCCATGAAGATATTTTGTCAATTTCCTACCGTAAATATATCAAAACTTAATGTTTGATTAGTAATATGCATTGCTAAAACTTCATTTGGACAACTTTAAAAATTATTTTCTCAATATTTACAGTGGGACAAAAAAGTATTTTGTCAGCCACCAATTGTGCAAG
>NW_015507027.1:8033-9288 GCF_001515645.1 Sinocyclocheilus grahami
CATTACACCAAATACACAAAATAATGTTCTTTTTAGCAGCATCATATGACCCCTTTAACATGTTAGACTTTGATGTTTAATGTGTAAATGAGTGTTTCTGAATATTGTTTATTTGTGCCTGAAATGTGTCTGTCGCAAGTGGAGCTCCCTCTCCACTTCCTCTGAACCACCAGAGGGATCCGTCACCTGAATATTGACTCTTATCTATTTGGACTACATTTCCCATGGGCCCACGTACCTGGGACTGATCACACTCTCACCTGCATCACATTACACACACTATATAAGCACTTCACACACACGCGTTACGAAGTCTTGATTTGTCGAGGTGGTCAATTCTGAGTGTTATTTCTTGTGGATTGTTCAACTCGTGTTTGATCGTAGACTGTTTACCCTTGTTTACTGAACTCTGATGCTTAGCTGCCTGCCTCGACCCTTGCCTGTATATTGGACTCTGATGTATTGTTGCCTGGCTGATGTATGAACATGAAAAGGTGCTTTATTGTTATTTGTCTTATCAATCTGCATAAAGTTTCAGTAGAGAGAACACCGCTGGAGTTTCGTCTCTTTTCAGGGTATAACATTTGTTTGTCTGCATCAATGCATGCAATGTGTACGATGTATAAGGAAATTTGCCATCTCAAATTAGCTACAGTATGTACGGAGATTGCTTGGTCATGCTTTGCGAACTAAAGCAACTGAGTTTTAGTCAGCCCGGACAAAATTAGGTTACTGACATAAAATGTTGTATTTCTTGAATGCAAAGAATACAAGTCTTTTCAAAATGTTGTTTTGTGAGCATTTTCATGCTTAGATATTGCTTTTTTCCACCACTGAAGCAACATTAATGCACAGAGTGTGGTTTTAATATATGTATTGTGTTCTCACAATACTATAATTCAAGAAATCATACCAGTACCAGTGAAATTTCATGATTCTCAAAATCAATTTTGGTACTACAGAAAAAATAAATATTAAAGGGACATTGGAAGCAAACTCCACTTTTACATGTTTTTGAATCCCCAAAAAAAGCTAAACAGTCTCAATTATTAAGCCATTAGGTGTGTTCGACTTCATGCGGTGCGTGATGATTACAACTTTACTGTATTCCCTTTCTTATTTCATTCATATTATTTATATAGGTGTTGTTTATCAGTTTATTTGAGTCTTTCCTCTTCATACAGACCCTTTACAGTATTCAGCAGCACCTGAAATAAATATGGTTAAAAAATAATTCCAATGTCAATCTTACAAA
>NW_015507027.1:9629-9930 GCF_001515645.1 Sinocyclocheilus grahami
CATACTGCTGAAGTTGTGCATCCTGACATATGTTGTATATATGTTCTCAGTTTATTTGATCTATCTTCCAAAACTCGAGATATGCCTAAATATTTACCTTAATTGACAGACTTCTGTAGCTATACATACCCCTTAAAGTTTATTTATTATAAACACTATGGCAATCACTGCTTATTGAAAGTTGAACCAAAAAAGTAATTGCATTAATTGGTAACTCTTAGTAATAATGAATAGAACAGGTGTGGGCTGTGGCCCCATGGTTCCTTTGGATATATAAAGAACATGCATTACCCTGTGCAAC
>NW_015507027.1:10070-10455 GCF_001515645.1 Sinocyclocheilus grahami
GCGAGTGGAAACCCTTCAGAAGCCAATCAAACGTCATCCCCCTCCATCCAGTCAGACAGCCATGAATCACAACAAGGTACTGCCTCTCAGGCCACGTCCACATGTACACGGGTATTTTTATCAACGTTATAAAAATAGTAGGTTTCCAGTAGGTAGAGATAACAGCGCAGGCTCCGATGTCACAAGCCAAAAACTCCGGTTTCGCTGTCTACACGATAACACTGCAACTGGAGTTTTAGAAAATCTTCACCATGGCAGGAGTTTTCAAAAATTTTTGGTTTCAGTGACCTGGTGCTGCGTTTGCGTGTGTGACGTCACACAGACAGGCATCTGAGATCAGCTCGATTTGAGAAAGGGGTAAAGATTTTAGTAGATTAAAAAAAAA
>NW_015507027.1:10668-16472 GCF_001515645.1 Sinocyclocheilus grahami
GTAGGGTGTCGTGGGGATTCGTAAACGACAATGGGCGTCGTGACGCAAGATTCCATCGTTTCAGCACATGTAGTGTGTCATAGTGGACGACAAACGATTCTGCGTCTGCGATGCTTCTCGACAGAAAGACTAGCATGTTTCATTTTTTGTCTGTCGTCCACGACGAGTTCTGTCACATTGGTGACGTTGACCAATAGCAGCACAGAAGCTCTTTCATACACAGGTTTCAAACATGTCGAGACGAAAGAGAGATGATGGTGCCGCTAGGTGGATTTATGAGATGGAGGAAAGGTTCGTGGAGCTGTGGCTCCTGCCTGTATGATGTGTCATCGAGGGACTACCACGACAGAACAAAGAAAGAAAAATGCTGGCGAACTGTAGCGGAAGCGCTTCAGCAATGTTTACACTCTTGTTTTCGGAAGTCAGTCGCTAGTCCTGCCTTCTCGATGACATCACGCGCGTCAATAAAGACGGCACGCGATGAATGGTCGGGAAGCAACGTGTAGTCTTACATGTTTCTTGTCCATGACACGACAAGATTTTAGGAGTCAAAATCGTGTAATCTGACACAGTGACTATCGTGACCGACAAAAATATTGTGTAGTCTGAACCCGGCATCAGTCACACCATCAACAGCAGACCTCTCAGCTCCACCCACTCGTTCCCAGTCACCTAAATGCTGATCACCTGCACCTGCCACTAATCAAGGACTCTCTATATAATCAGACTTCACCCCAGCCGGTCTTCTTAGTTATACTTATGTTGCAACCAACCAGGATACTTACCTGATTCTATCCGTCAACAAGCCTTCGTCTGTCTGCCATCATCCTGCTCATCACTTTAGACTCTATTTGCACCTTGCTAAAGACAAAGACTGTTACCATTCAATTAAGTGTTGCTTGCGTTCTCAAGGCAGCTACTGCTCTCCTGTTATCTCCGCTTGTGCTTCCCAGTTCATGTCAATAAAGTTCCTTTGTGTTTGGACATCTTCTGTGTTGCCCTCTTTGGTCTTGCTAACAGACTAATTATAACAGAGCAAATTTAATCTCAACCAAGTCGCTCTTTTGTGTGTCCGTGTGAACATGATCATTTTGCATTGTGGATATGTTATATTGTTGCCACTTGTTTTTTTTTAAGTGGGGTCTTCAGAGATCCTGAAAGTCCTGAATGTGACTTTGTCACACTAACTAAAACCAGATTTCACTTGAAGATTTATTTATTTTGGTAGAGCTAGCAAGTATTGACCGTCATAATGATAAAAATAACTGATTCTGGACTGCCTGAAATTAGTCAGCCGTAATTACAGATTTAATTTCTCCACAAACCTTCACAGGTTAGACTTTCCCTTGTGGATGCAGAACAGCTACAATGTATGCAATGTGTGGAGTGTACAGTTTCGAGGCAAAGTCATTTGTCAGGGCAGAAGGCTTGAATGCATCACACTCTATTGACTGGTTTAGGCATGTCACACTGTGTTGTCTCTTGATTTAACAATGCTCCTTAAAGATGTGGTCTTCCCATTGTGTTCCAACAGAGGCGAAGCTGAGTACAGCTGTGGTCATCAACACTTGATTGCTTGAGGCTGGTGGCAGATATCAGACTCTCGTCATCAGTATCGATTCCAGTGAGCTCTTGGTAAACATCAGCTCCTGTAATGGCAAAAAAAAGGCATATATTGTAGTATTAGCTGGGTCATTATATGGAACAGGGTGATTTTCTATTTCAAAAAGGGTGATTTTTAAATTAGATTTTTATTAAATTGTAATAATTTTTTTGGAATCGACTCCTAATTTTGGAGTAGATGGAGTCGACTCCATTTACTATAAAAGTGGACATAACACAGTTTCGGCCATCTGATGTTACTCTCGAGTACCTATAGAGTAGTAGTGCATCCTTCATTTTTCTGAAGAGTCTTTAGTTTTATCATATTTATAAAAGAAAAATTCAGCTTTACGATTCTCTCCGAAAACAGCCGAGATCTTAGAGGTGTGCCATGGGCGGAGCTAAAGAGTCACGAACACTTACCAACAAACACAGAATTTTGATGCAGTTTTACTTACCGTCTGCAGTTCCGACTCATGATCGGGATCTTTTATCGCTAGGACCGCTCCATCTTTCAGTATCAAACGATGTGCAAATCCAGCGTCGAACTGGGCTTTGTTTATAAAACATTCGTCACTGAAATGATGGGAACAAACGCTGGGTTCTTTGCAAAAAATACATGAATGCAATAAGTACAACAAACCTAACATTCATTAATTCGTTCATGTATGAATGTATTTATGTATATTTGCACTGCAGTCTCATTTCTACTAAATCAGGTCTTGCCTTCTTTAACCAATTGTCACGCTTCGAAAAACAGTGTCTCTGTTGCAGTGTTCACTTCATGGGTGCACCTCCCCTTTCTGTCAGACAAGAATGCGCAGAGGACAGGAAAAGTACAAATAAGCAGCATCAAAAAACAAACTAAAAGAGCCAGGGATGTTGATGATAATTATCACAATAAACAATCAAAAATAAACAAGACATTGAGGATAAATCCTTTTGACCAGTGGTTCCCAAACCTGTCCTGGAGGACCCCCTGCCCTGTACATTTTGTATGTCTCCCTAATCAGACACACCCAATTTAGTTATTGCAGTCTCTACTAATGAGCTGATGAGTGTAATCAGGTGTGTTAGATAAGGGAGACATACAAAAGGTGCAGGGCAGGGGGGCCTCCAGGACAGGTTTGGGAACCACTGCTTTTGACCAATGAAATGGTGTTTTCCCCAAAAACATGACTTCTGTCTGCCTAATTGAATTAAAAAATGAGCAACTATAATCAAGTTTAAACTAAGTGTCATGTTAGCAGTTTGCATTGTATGCAGGAGTGAATATTAAGCATATTAGCAGCAGCATTTAGCATCTGTGTTTATACAGCTGGAGCAAAACGCAGTTTAGAGCATATGTAATCGCTCTGAAGACACGCCAATAGCAACGGACATGAAACAGGTTAAATTAAATAAGCATTCTTGTGTATGCATTTCAACGGGGGTTCGCCACATACATCGGCGATTATCCCAGTGTTCACGTTCGTTATTTCTAAGGTCGATGTTTTCATTGTGATGAGTGTGTGGTTGATTTCAGCTGCACGCAGCGTCAGAAGCACGCGCTTATCGCAGTCATCTCAATGGCAGTGTTGCAGGAGACGCTGGAGATCACTATCTACGTCTGTAACAGTTAGTTCCGAGTGAAATGCATTATGGGTAGTGTAGTTCGGAGAAATGTGCTTGCTGTGCTGTGTAATTCAGAAAACGGAGAAAGAACATTCTGCTTTTATTTCAGTTCATTCAGGTCAGTATTTCTAAGGTCGATGTTTTCATTGTGATGAGTGTGTGGTTGATTTCAGCTGCACGCAGCGTCAGAAGCACGCGCTTATCGCAGTCATCTCAATGGCAGTGTTGCAGGAGACGCTGGAGATCACTATCTACGTCTGTAACAGTTAGTTCCGAGTGAAATGCATTATGGGTAGTGTAGTTCGGAGAAATGTGCTTGCTGTGCTGTGTAATTCAGAAAACGGAGAAAGAACATTCTGCTTTTATTTCAGTTCATTCAGGTCAGTCCACCCAGGGGTTTTTGTGCACTGTAACTTTGACAACTTTAATCTGCATGGCATGCATCGGCTAACTTTGTCCGTCTCATCATTGCATGAATTAACAAGCTCGCTGCTCAACATTCAAATATATGATTAGTGCTCGCCGTACCTACAATCCCTGCCGGTACGAGACTCGAACCCGCAACCTTTGGGTTACGAGTCCGCCTCTCTAACCATTAGGCCACGACTTCCCCTTTTAGAAGTACATATAACGGTTACATATCAGTTTGTAGTTATAAATGAAAAGTACCCAAGGAACACTTATACAGTAAAGAAATACACCACGTCCCAGCAAACACCTGTTGAATCATTTAATTGTTTGGGTGGGGGAGTGCATGTTTTTGTTGATGATTGGGATTTATGGTGGGTGATATGACAGTCTGAATGTTGAGATTTAGTGGGTGGTAGGGTAGATGTTTGAGGAGTTCATGTGGGTGGAGTGTTGGATGTAGATTGGTGTGGTTTGGAAAGTCAAGTTCTTCATCAGTGTGCTGGATGATGGTAGTGTAACAGTCAGGGTTGGCACTTGAAGGGACTCAGTTGTTACATGAGTGTATACGCGTTACATTGCTGTTGTGAATGCTGATGTTGACAGGTGGTAGTGCTAAAAGGGAGTCGATGATGGTGGCTGTAGTGCTCTCTTGTGGAATGTGTATTATTGATTAGATGAAGTCGTAATGGTCTGAACGTCATTCATGTTTTAATGGTGATATTGCCGTAAGTGTACATGGTGATGCAGGAGGATTTGTAGTACGTCTTGCATGTTTGACAGTGAACTCTGGAAGCAGACATTGGCATGTTGGGTAATTTATGCTGTCATGGGCAGATGTTTCGAATATGTATTGTTGCTCCGATGATATCTGCTGTGATGTTCTGTTTGATGGGACACGTGGTGTCACTGCATAACTGTTCAGTTACAGTGGTGTCTTCGGTGGAAAAACACAGCTGTCTACCACCAAAGTGGCGAACTGAAACATTTCTAAAATGATACCAAGAATTAAGAGTCACTTCATGCTCACCCCAGATGGTTAACTCTATTGAGGCCGTTTGATCAGCAAATTCGTACACCCTTTTCCGAAGGAAGGTGCCGTCTCAGAAAAAAATTATGTCCCTGACTTAGGAGTTGAATTATATTTGCTTTGGTATTTACCTGCATTGGGAAGAAAAATAACTAACTAACCACCACAACAACAATTGGAACTCTGAGGTGAATCAGAAGGGAGTACATAAAAATTTGAGTACATGCCCTCTGGAACGAAGTTTCCATTTTCTGTTTGTCAGTGATTGAAAGTATTTTGTCAGAAACTGAGAGCGTAGGCCCAGGTAGCAAAGACTTCTGGCCCTGATTTGGCATGAAGCCGGCACAGCTGGCATTCAGTCGGCACTGGCATAAGGCATGTGAACTGAACATGGCCCGGTTATGGTGGAGATGGAACCGTCTTTAAGGTGGCAAACAAGATATGGGCCAGTTGTTAAATGTATTATTTGGCCCACATGTAAAGTATAGAACTGTGGGCCACATACAGTGGGTACGGAAAGTATTCAGACCCCCTTAAATTTTTCACTCTTTGTTATATTGCAGCCATTTGCTAAAATCATTTAAAGTTATTTTTGTTTCCTCATTAATGTACACACAGCACCCCATATTGACAGAAAAACACAGAATTGTTGACATTTTTGCAGATTTATTAATTTTTTTTTCTTCAGTTGAAAGTGTGTAATCTTGCGATTTAACCTGGTTTGGTTAATGGTTTAGAACGCTTTAACCAAGATTAAAAAATAAATAAAAATCTAATGAGAAAACTACTCCCAGAACCAGCGCTATTGAGGAAGTGGGCGGGCACTGATGCACTGAGGCTGCGCTTCACTAACGGTCGTGCACTTCTCAACTCTGGAGCAAAGCGAGCGAAGTTTGGTAAGTGATAATTGGAAACATTTTTATATATTTAGTTTGACGTTGCTTTTTTTGGATTGTAGAATTAGTATGAGTTAACATCGTCGGAAAGTTAAATGTTAAAGATGTGGCTAACAATGCATAATCGTAGCTGTTATATTAAAATATATCATTAGTTCACTAACGTTAAATGTTCGTCTATTACATTTAGATTACATCAGACATCTTTATTTTATATCACAGCCGTTTATTTATTTAAAGTTAAGTGACATACA
>NW_015507027.1:16841-59925 GCF_001515645.1 Sinocyclocheilus grahami
CTGTATATATATATATATATATATATATATATATATATATATATAGGGAGTGTTAGTGTTAGGTCAAAGCTAGCTTTTTTAAATTAGAAGCAGATAGAATAGAACTTTAATTGTTTGATTGTCTCATTTCATGCACAAGACAAGGCCAATCAGGTCGCATCTAGAAAAGCGCGCCTAAAGCGCAATGCTTCATGGGTTTGCAGTTTTTACCTCATTGTAGTCATTACACACTCAATCTTGTACCTTTGTCTTTTTGTTCGATTTTCAATTTTTTTTTCTTCAGTTGAAAGTGTGTAATCTTGCGATTTAACCTGGTTTGGTTAATGGTTTAGAACGCTTTAACCAAGATTAAAAAATAAATAAAAATCTAATGAGAAAACTACTCCCAGAACCAGCGCTATTGAGGAAGTGGGCGGGCACTGATGCACTGAGGCTGCGCTTCACTAACGGTCGTGTACTTCTCAACTCTGGAGCGAAGTACATGAAAAGACTGCAGCTTCTGTTGAGGATCTGCCTGATCTTGGAGAACAGTGTAGTGAAATGGATGGGGATTTGCAGTGTTCTCTGGTAGACTGGGCAATTGAATTTGGAATATCTCTAATAGCTCTGTCAGCGCTTCTCAGCATCCTAAAAATCTATCATCCTCTCTGCCAAAGGATGGACGAATGTTGCTGAAAACAAAAACAAGCTACAAAATAAGCAGTGTAGCTGGTGGTGTGTTCCATTATTGTGGGATTCTGAATTATATTCGGAAAATTCTAGATGTAATTTGGTATAATGTGCCAGACAGATATGTTTTTAAACTACAGTTGAATTTTGACGGTCTACCCCTCTTCAAAAGTACTACTACACAGTTTTGGCCAATTCTTGGTTTATTGCAAGGATACACCAAGAAACGTAAGTTACATTCTTTCCCCTCTTCCTTCAAACTGAACTAATGTTATGTATTACTTAAAATTGCCTTTTTTACTTTCCCAGATGACTACAATGAAGCTAGATGAAAACTTCCTCAAGCTGTTGATCACACTGACATTGGAAGCGATGGATGGAACTCGCCAATTAAATTTAAAAGAAGAAGAATGTAGGGGGAAGAATGTGTTTTATTGTTTTGTTTTGTTTTTTTAATTAATTGGTGGTGCACAACATTTACTAATAATTGCATATCTTGAAATTATGAAATATGTTCTTAGACCTAAAAACAATCTTTTCCCTGGAGAGGATGATGATGAGATGGAAAGCACGCCGGTACGAGACTCAAACCCGCAACCTTTGGGTTATGAGTCCGACTCTCTAACCATTAGGCCACGACTTCCATATAGGTAGACCAAGTCATGCCAGCTCTGAGATCCGTAGACCAAGCCACGCTGCACCTTCTCTAGTCCCATCAAAGCATACTGAGCCACACCAGACCAGGGAGCAGACATCTAATTTGCAAACATGTGAGTATATTAATGTTTATTATAGTTATGTTTGTTTTTAATATTTTTTTTTCTCTGCCAAATTACTTCAGCTATTTTTACTTCATATTGTTTCTTACACTCTTTCTTATACAAAAATGACAAAGTTAAAACTTAGATGTATGTATGTTTGTGCCAACAACTTCCAAAAATTCATATCTCAAGAATGTTTTGTTGAGATGTTGTAATTTGTGATGATACAGAATAGTCCTGACGGTGATTAATCCACAATTTTAGTTGTTTGGCATGTTAACTTGCAAATTTGACTTGCATTGGAATACAGTTTTAGTAAAAATAGTAACAATACCAGCAAATGGTCAGTGTTTACCTAATTAAAGTGACTGAAAACTAATATTTGTCTTTCTTGTTTTCTTCCTAGCCCTCCTGCGTAATATATTAACAAAACAGGAAATGATGATAGACCAACTGCGAATCATCTTCAAGACCCTGCAGAGTATGAAATCAGCTGATGAGTCAGAGACAGACCTGGATCGAAATTTGTTGCCACTTAAAGATATCAGTTCCCTTCAGGACATGGAGGAACAACTGCATAGTAATCCTGACCTCCGGAAACAGTTGGTATGTTGGCATATCATCACATTTCCTAAAACTGAGGTGACTAGCTTCAGTGTTTTCCACAGACTTGCACTCTATTTGTGGTGGCACTTGCCCTGTTAAATGTGGGGACAGTAAAGCCGCTTTTCTGTGCGCACACATCCAAAGCACTCACACACAGACATCTCAGATGCACGCAAATACTGAATTGAGTTTTCTTCTGCTTCTTTTTGTGCTTGGATGAACAAATAAAGACAAAGTTACATCAAAATGCTCATCTTTTCTAACAGACGTATGTAATTTGGAATCAGACAAAGTAATGCTCATCTTTTCTAACAGACGTATGTAATTTGGAATGTTTTTTTTGAGAGAGCGAGAGAGATTTATTGATTTATTTATTTTTTACCAGTGTCACCAATAGTATTCATAGTATTTCATGATTGATTAAACCATTGCTTAAAAAAATAATTCATTATGATTTCAGGTAAACACACTGGTTCTCAAAGGCGGGGTGGACGTCCACGAGTGCATTTGGAGGATTATGCAGGGACTGATTACTAACTCTTTGGCCCAAAAAATCAACATGAGAGGAATAAATGGAAAAATTGGTTTCCAGCGCTTACGTTTACGGGATGTTGTGATTGGTAAGTTGTACTTTATGTCATAAGAGTGGTTTAAGTATCATCAATTTTTTTAAAATTGATAATTCAGGTTACAAGGGGAGTAGAGGAAGAAAGCAGAGGAGAATGAGATGAGGAAATGAGTGAGAGGAGGGATGGAAAGGGGGAGGGGGAGGGAGAAAAAAGGGCAGAGCAAAAGGAGAGAGTGGAGAAATTGGGGGATGAGGAAAAAAAGATGAGGAGGGGACAGGAAGAAGGTATGCAGAGAAGGGAGGAGGCAGATAAGAGGTGGTGAGCAGGGGAGAGGAGAGGACAGTCCTGAGCTCAACCCAAGAGACCATAGCAGGCACATCATCACTGAGCGCTGTACATCGAGGCACGTCAGCCCTGAGATACGTCCATTAAGGCATGCCAGCAGTGAGATCCACACATCAAGCAACACCAGCACTGAGATAGGTAGACCAAGTCATGCCAGCAGTGAAATTCGTAGATCAAGCCATGCCAGCTCTGAGATCCGTAGACCAAGCCACGCTGCACCTTCTCTAGTCCCATCAAAGCATACTGAGCCACACCAGACCAGGGAGCAGACATCTAATTTGCAAACATGTGAGTATATTAATGTTTATTATAGTTATGTTTGTTTTTAATATTTTTTTTTCTCTGCCAAATTACTTCAGCTATTTTTACTTCATATTGTTTCTTACACTCTTTCTTATACAAAAATGACAAAGTTAAAACTTAGATGTATGTATGTTTGTGCCAACAACTTCCAAAAATTCATATCTCAAGAATGTTTTGTTGAGATGTTGTAATTTGTGATGATACAGAATAGTCCTGACGGTGATTAATCCACAATTTTAGTTGTTTGGCATGTTAACTTGCAAATTTGACTTGCATTGGAATACAGTTTTAGTAAAAATAGTAACAATACCAGCAAATGGTCAGTGTTTACCTAATTAAAGTGACTGAAAACTAATATTTGTCTTTGTTTTCTTCCTAGCCCTCCTGCATAATATATTAACAAAACAGGAAATTATGATAGACCAACTGCGAATCATCTTCAAGACCCTGCAGAGTATGAAATCAGCTGATGAGTCAGAGACAGACCTGGATCGAAATTTGTTGCCACTTAAAGATATCAGTTCCCTTCAGGACATGGAGGAACAACTGCATAGTAATCCTGACCTCCGGAAACAGTTGGTATGTTGGCATATCATCACATTTCCTAAAACTGAGGTGACTAGCTTCAGTGTTTTCCACAGACTTGCACTCTATTTGTGGTGGCACTTGCCCTGTTAAATGTGGGGACAGTAAAGCCGCTTTTCTGTGCGCACACATCCAAAGCACTCACACACAGACATCTCAGATGCACGCAAATACTGAATTGAGTTTTCTTCTGCTTCTTTTTGTGCTTGGATGAACAAATACAGACAAAGTTACATCAAAATGCTCATCTTTTCTAACAGACGTATGTAATTTGGAATGTTTTTTTTGAGAGAGCGAGAGAGATTTATTTATTTTTATTTTTTTTACCAGTGTCACCAATAGTATTCATAGTATTTCATGATTGATTAAACCATTGCTTAAAAAAATTATTCATTATGATTTCAGGTAAACACACTGGCTCTCAAAGGTGGGGTGGACGTCCACGAGTGCATTTGGAGGATTATGCAGGGACTGATTACTAACTCTTTGGCCCAAAAAATCAACATGAGAGGAATAAATGGAAAAATTGGTTTCCAGCGCTTATGTTTACGGGATGTTGTGATTGGTAAGTTGTACTTTATGCCATAAGAGTGGTTTAAGTGTTTAAGAATCATCAAAATTTATTTAAATTAATAATTCAGGTTACAAGGGGAGTAGAGGAAGAAAGCAGAGGAGAATGAGATGAGGAAATGAGTGAGAGGAGGGATGGAAATGGGGAGGGAGAAAAAAAGGCAGAGCAAAAGGAGAGAGTAGAGAAATTGGGGAGGAGGAAAAAAGATGAGGAGGGGACAGGAAGAAGATATGCAGAGAAGGGAGGAGGCAGATAAGAGGTGGTGAGCAGGGGAGAGGAGAGGAAAAACAAGTGTGTTATTCTTTATTTTACAGTGTCCTTGCTGCATGTTACATGTACTTACTGTAATAACAGTTAATTATGAATCGTTGCAGTAACTTTAAACCAAACCCTAATATTAACACTATAGTAAGTACTTGTTAAATAATATTACTCTGTTCTTAAATTAACAATTACACTGTGTAACAAGGACACCATAAACCATAGTGTAACCGACAATTTCACTCAAACTGAACCCGGGACATTCTGGTGTGATATATACATGCATAGACCAGTTTAAATCGAAAGTGTAGACATACATGGCTGGTTCACATGATTCATACTGTCCTTATTATTTTCTGCTGAACAAATAGTGTTGAACTGATCATAGCATTGCACTAAGGCAGAGACTTTTTTTTTAAAGTGCAGTCGTATATCTGTACTTATTGAATTGCACATGGCTCTGTGAAAAGCAACTGCTTAGACTGGTTTTCTCCTGGAGCCATATTGGAACCCGGTAGGAGGATGGTGCCAGCTCATTACTAAACTGATCTGCATCAATTTACAGTCTCTATGTGTAGATGTTACAGAATGTCTGGGTTCCGTTTTAATGTAATTGTCCTTTAAAATCCAATAGCCACACTAGCTTTTGATACAGAAGCTAATTTCAAACCATGTTTACATGTATGTTTCAGCGGCTGTGAGGCGTAACCGACTGACGTCTGCGAGCACAGAAAAGGACATTGATTCCACTATCAAAAGATGGCTGTATCTGGCCCCGGATAGGGATGGTGGCAGGAGAGAGAGGATGAAGAGAAAAGAGCGTCAGGAGAGTACAACAGGTTAACGGACTTGCGACTTGTTTGGATGTTCAAGAGTTGGTCAGTGCTGCTTGTTCATGAACTGAAACATAGATGTTCAAGAGCTGTGTGAAACATGGCATTGACATTCAAGCATTGTTTTTTGTTTGTTTGTGTTTGTTTTTTGTTAATTGTTTTGCTTAAATGTGAAACAATAAATATTTTTTCAGAATACTGTTGTTGTTCAGGCGTTTTTCATCTGGGCCAAGGGTGTGTATAAAGTGGCAACATCAAGGTTTTATTGAGGCTGACATGTGGAACCAATTGTTTGGTCCTGAATAGGGCCAGAATAGGGCCAGCTATAGTCATACATTTGGCTGAGATATGGCTATGCCATGGGCCATATGTGGCCCGAGTTCTGGCAACCAGACCTGGTCCAGTCATGTACCGTAATGCATTGCTGAATATGGGCCAAGTGAAAGTGGGTTGTGTGGCCCATCACTGGGCCGAACCAATTTTGCTATGTGGGGGGTTGTATTTGTAGTCCACTTCATTTAAACATGTAATGTTGGATTTAAAGTTGAAAAACACGTCCTGAGAGCCTGGTGTCCGAGATGGCGTTACGATGATGTCCTGCAACCGTACTGCCGTGGCTGGTCTCAGACGATCTTGGAGGTGAAGATGCTGGATGTGGATGTTCTGGGCTGGTGTGGTTACACGTGGTCTGCGTTTGTGAGGCCGGTTGGATGTACTGCCAAATTCTCTGAAACGCCTTTGGAGACATCTTATGGTAGAGAAATGAACATTCAATTCACGGGCAACAGCTCTGGTGGACATTCCTGCAGTCAGCATGCCGATTGCACGCTCCCTCAAAACTTGCGACATCTGTGGCATTGTGCTGTGTGATAAAACTGCACATTTTAGAGTGGCCTTTTATTGTGGCCAGCCTAAGGCACACCTGTGCAATAATCATGCTGTCTAATCAGCATCTTGATATGCCACACCTGTGAGGTGGATGGATTATCTCGGCAAAGGAGAAGTGCTCACTAACACCGATTTAGACAGATTTGTGAACATTATTTGAGAGAAATAGGCCTTTTGTGTACATAGAAAAAGTCTTAGATCTTTGAGTTCAGCTCATGACAAATGGGGGCAAAAACAAAAGTGTTGCGTTTATAATTTTGTTCCGTGTATGTATGTATTTATTGATTGTAAAAGTGTATTCAAATGTATTAAGCTAGGTTAACAATAACAGTTATTGCTTAAACCACCCGCAGGTTATATATTTATATGGTTTTCCCCTTTACATTTTAACAAAATAAACCCATCAGAGTTTGATATGTGAAACACCGATAAAATACTTTATTATGTGCAGGTTTAAACACACACATGCATAAATAGCACAGCCATAGGGTCTTGACACAATGCCTAGAAACAATCTGAAAAATAAAAAACTCTCCATGGCACACAAATGAAGAAATACAGGTGCATCTCAATAAATTAGAATGTCGTGGAAAAGTTCATTTATTTCAGTAATTTAACTCAAATTGTGAAACTCGTGTATTAAATAAATTCAATGCACACAGACTGAAGTAGTTTAAGTCTTTGGTTCTTTTAATTGTGATGATTTTGGCTCACATTTAACGAAAACCCACCAATTCATTATCTCAACAAATTAGAATGTGAATTGGTGAGTTTTTGTTAAATGTGGTTCTTTTAATTGTGATGATTTTGGCTCAAAGACTTAAACTACTTCAGTCTGTGTGCATTGAATTTATTTAATACACGAGTTTCACAATTTGAGTTGAATTCCACACGAACTTCTAATTTATTGAGATGCACCTGTGTATATTAACATTTATAATACGTCCACCTAAGCATTAAAAAGCAAAACAAAACAATGATTCTTAACATCTTTGTTGCATGTTCACAAACTTTAAAGGGGTCATATGATGTTGCTAAAAAGAACATTATGTTTTGTATTTGGTGTAATGAAATGTTCATGTGGAAAATAATGTTTTTTTAACCTTAAACCGCATACTGTACATTATTGTTTCTCCTCTATGCCCCGCCTTTCTGAAACACGTAAATTTTTACAAAGCTCATTGGTCTGAAAAGCGAGGTGTGCTCTGATTGGCCAGCTATCCAGTGCGTTGTGACTGGCTGAATACCTCAAGCGTGTGACGGAAATGTTACGCCCCTTACCGTCCATTCCTTGTGAAGTTCACTCAAATTCTTGAATTGATTTTGCTTGACAATCCTCATAAGGCTGCGGTTCTCTCAGTTGTTTGTGCATCTTTTTCTTCCACACTTTTTCCTTCCACTCAACTTTCTGTTAACATGCTTGGATACAGCACTCTGTGAACAGCCAGCTTCTTTGGCAATGAATGTTTGTGGCTTACCCTCCTTGTGAAGGGTGTCAATGATTGTCTTCTGGACAACTGTCAGATCAGCAGTCTTCCCCATGATTGTGTAGCCTAGTGAACCGAACTGAGAGACCATTTTGAAGGCTCAGGAAACCTTTGCAGGTGTTTTGAGTTGATTAGCTGATTGGCATGTCACCATATTCTAATTTGTTGAAATCGTGAATTGGTGAGTTTTTGTTAAATGTGGTTCTTTTAATTGTGATGATTTTGGCTCAAAGACTTAAACTACTTCAGTCTGTGTGCATTGAATTTATTTAATACACGAGTTTCACAATTTGAGTTGAATTCCACACGAACTTCTAATTTATTGAGATGCACCTGTGTATATTAACATTTATAATACGTCCACCTAAGCATTAAAAAGCAAAACAAAACAATGATTCTTAACATCTTTGTTGCATGTTCACAAACTTTAAAGGGGTCATATGATGTTGCTAAAAAGAACATTATGTTTTGTATTTGGTGTAATGAAATGTTCATGTGGAAAATAATGTTTTTTTAACCTTAAACCGCATACTGTACATTATTGTTTCTCCTCTATGCCCCGCCTTTCTGAAACACGTAAATTTTTACAAAGCTCATTGGTCTGAAAAGCAAGGTGTGCTCTGATTGGCCAGTTATCCAGTGCATTGTGATTGGCCGAATACCTCAAGCGTGTGACGGAAATGTTACACCCCTATCATACTGTGATACCTTGTCCCAGTGCGACGAGACAAAAACATTCAAACCCATTATGAACGAGGCATTTGTTGCATCCAGTGGGGACATAATTACTGATTATAATGACTTATACTGTCTTTTTACGTGCTGCATTGCATCGCGCCGCGTAAGCATAAAACCATGTCTGCATTTGTGATCGGAGAAATGACAAACAACAAGCGCTACTCTACACTGCTCAAAACTCGCGTTTGAATCATCAGTGGCAAATTCTTTAAATATAAAAAAAATTTACTTACAGGCTGTGAGTCAGAAGCGCCAGACTGTCCTTACAAAGTTGGAACTGCCCCACGTAATAGAAACAGCCTTTGAGCACAGACCCATTGTAGGCTACTCTCCCAGGATCAGGAAACAGTCCTCCATAAAATGCGCTTCACACATCTGAATATTTGGGTTTAACTGTTCTGGAACAGTGTTGTAAATACAAGCTCTACGCATGACGAAGCGGATATCGTCCTCTTTTGGAAGACCAAACAAAGTAGTTTTGCTTTCACAACGAAACACAGCGTCTTCACGACATGGCGGCGGCAGCAACAAAAATACTACAGCGAGAATAAAAGTTACGCCGCCTTTCTTTGCGTGAACATTTGGGCAGTGTTATGGAAATCTTCCCACATAGTGATGTAGATATGTGGGGGCGTGTTAGAACGAGCCGTTTTAGGGGGGTGTGGACGAATCTTAAATTTATAAAGAATATCTCTTTGGATTTGAGACTTTAGTCTTTGCAACTTTACAGATCTTCTTTATGCACCAAAAGCTTGTAACACTTCAAAGAGAAAGGAAAAATTGAAATTGCATAATATGACCCCTTTAACTCGAACATCCAATAACAATTCCCAACACAAAAATGAATAAAGTGCAACATTAACACAATGTAATCCACATCACAACAACATGTTGAACATGATACAGTATTATAATATTTGCTAATGTTTGGAAATCTAAAATTGATATTTCCTACTGGCACACTGAAGTAAATGATCATGGAATATTTTTTGTATTAAAAATACTAACTCGCTCATTTTCAACAATTCATGTTCATTAGCATTAGAATAAGGGTAAGAAATTCTTTCACTTTCTGTTATGTCATGTGATTTCAAAGAACACTGAGTGTTTAAATGTGTGTAAATAGACCAGCAGAGAACTTGCACTTGCTATTTAGAAATGCAGTCAGGTCAGCCTCTACATTGTTTTGAGGTATGTCCCTATACTGGGCATTGCAGTAAGGGGCATCTGAGGAACTGATTTCCAAATAAAAACTGATGTCCAGTAGCTGTGATTTTACATTAAATTAGTCAGTCTGTCTGTCTGTCAATAATGTATAAAAAATAGTGGTGTTAAATAAATAAAAGAAAAAAATATAGCTGCAAGCAGCGATGACAGTCCGAAGCCCCGATGCCACCCTGGTGGCATCAGGAAAACGGTGCACAGCAGGCACATGCATTTAACCCTCTGGCAGTCTGGTTGTTGGGATACAGCAATGAAAGGGTTGCTATATTGACAGTACAGTACATATTACCTTAATATTGCAGGCTTCATGGGGAAGTCATGGCCTAATGGTCAGAGAGTCGGACTCGTAACCCAAAGGTTGTGGGTTCGAGTCTCGTACCGGCAGGGATTGTAGGTGGGGGGAGTGAATGTACAGTGTCACTTCACTTTCATCTGTCAGCTGAAATGTCTGATAGTTTTGAATTTCCTGTTAGGCCCAGAGCATCATAAACTCATGAAACCAAGCGTGTTCCCTCAAAATGACTTGTTCTCCATATATAAAAAGTTTCGAGGTGTTTGGACAATGCACTTTAAAGATATAAGAAAATTACGGTTAAATTTTTTACTGTTAATTTAATAAATCGCCATGGCAACACCGTTCAAGATATCCAAAAAACGTTCGCAATTTGGCATCCAGTCTTGAGATTGTTGACAAAGTTTGGAGTTAATTGGATTCCCCTAGGAGTAGTATGCAATAATGCACAGCCTGATTTTAATAAAAAATCCACATTCAAACCAAAATAGCCGACTTCCTGTTGGTCATAGCTAATGGCTTTAAATCCTGCTTGAAGAGATCAATATATGTACAGAGTTTGGTGACTGTAGGTAAAACGAACTCCCCTACTTTCATCAAAAGGGGCGCTATAGAACACCTGCTCCACGCCCATTTCTGAGCTTTTGCCAGTGTCTAACGGTCGAAAACTCTTTGTGTGTTGAGTTTTATCAAATTCTAAGCATGTTAAGTGCCTCAAAAACACCCAAGAAGAATATTACATTTTGACACGTTGCCATGGCAGCATTATTTAAGATATTAAAAATCCCTTCACAGTTATGCCGTGTTGAAGCTTGAAAGCAAAATCAGGTAAAAATCAAAGCATGATTTCAAAGCATTTTTAAAAGTCAAGTCACCTTTATTTGTATAGCGCTTTATACAATACTGATTGTGTCAAAGCAGCTTTACAGTGTCAAACAGGAAAAGTTTTTCAATAATGCAACAAGACAATAACAGAGTTATTTTTCCATTTAAAGTCAGTTCATTGATGATTCAGTGATGTCATTGTCCAGGTCAGCTCTCTTCCAATAGTGTCTGCGCCAGGGAGTTCTCCTCTGGCCAGATGAAACCAGCATGGCATGGTTTAATTCCAGGCTGCAACACAGCTCAGATTGTGCAGAGGACTTGTCTGGTTCCCGTGGTCTTGTGCCGATGGTCATCGCGGTGATGAGGTCTTCGCAGGGCATCTGTATCTGGGGCTCATCTAGTTGACATGGTCTCTGCTGACATTCAGGGCTGTAGAGGTCAACTCTAGGTGCTGATCCACCATCTGGTCTGGATATGGACTGGAACTGGGTGGCTACGGTGACCATCTGATCTGGATACAGACTGGGTCCATATGGCTACGGTGACCTCGGAATAAGAATGAAAGAGACTAATATTAGATTAAATGCCATTATTCTTACGATGTAGCGAGTACATCGGGTGTTATGGGAAGTGTTCCCGGTTCCAGTTGACCTAATTAATGCAGCCTAACAATCCTAACGGATTTGAATTATAGAAATGTGATAGTGTATTATGTGTATGCCAGGTTAAAGAGATGGGTCTTTAATCTAGATTTAAACTGACAGAGTGTGTCTGCCTCCCGAACAATGTTAGGTAGATTGTTCCAGAGTTTGGGCGCTAAATAGGAAAAGGATCTGCCGCCCGCAGTTGATTTTGATATTCTAGGTATTATCAAATGGCCAGAGTTTTGAGATCGCAGCGAACGTGAAGGACTATAATGGGATATGAGCTCACTCAAGTATTGAGGAGCTAAACCAGGGGTGTCACACTCAATTCCTGGAGGGCCGGAGCCCTGCAGAGTTTTGTTCCAACTCTGCTCCAACACACATACCATGTAGTTTTACCAAGCCTGAAATACTTGATTAGCTGGATCAGGTGTGTTTAATTAGGGTTGAATCTAAACTCTGCAGAGCTCTGGCCCTCCAGGAATTGAGTTTGACACCCCTGAGCTAAACCATTCAGGGCTTTATAAGTAATTAGCAAGATTTTAAAATATATTCAATGTTTAATAGGGAACCAGTGCAGAGTTGACAGAACCTGGCTTATGTGGTCATACTTCCTGGTTCTAGTAAGAACTCTAATTTGTATAATAGAAAAAATGTTGTCCGCATAATCATGTAGCCATAATGTCCATAATAGCCTATACATCGGACATTGTCATAAGTTTATAAGGCTGTAAAGTAGCCTCTTTATTTGAATAACCGTTCAGATGTGAAGTAGACTGGGGAATTACTTTTTGGATCTTGGGTGTCGAAACAGACATGGTACAGCTTGCGCCCATCCGATATTGATTTGTGTTCGGGCTCATGTCCGATCACTCTCTCTCTTTCTTTTCTTTGCTTCCTCCGACAAATCCCTTTTTGGTTTCTTTCCTAGCTCTGACATGACTTGCATATTAGATTGTTTCATCTTACAGTTAGCTGTTGGCTAACTGCACCCAGGCTACGAGTAAAATATGTGACATATGCCGTAAAGCAGGTCGCACTCTTCCGCTGGCAGGGGATGAGCGGGGCTGTGTGTACCGACCCGAACACAAAACGTACAGAATGTGGTTCTAGTGGCTAGGAGGCTGCTCAGGTAGCAGTGGCAGAGTAATTCGTCTGGTTAAGAGGTGTTCTACCACTGAAATAATTTTAGAGACATTATTTTAAGGTCTAAAAACTACATAGTGTTGTTTTGTAGTGTCAGTGTGCTGATCCCAATGCATCTTTTTCATTATAAACATGGATATTAAAATCACCAACAATTAAGACTTTATCAAAGAATTTGCCGATTTTCTATCCGAGTAAGTGCTGGCTGCAGATAAAGTCTGTATGGTGCCCTGGTGGCCTGTATACAGTAGCCAATACAAACGTCACAGGGGATTTATCATTAACAATTATTTCTTTAGGTAATGTTATATGAATCACCATTGCTTCAAACGAATTATACTTAAATCCAGAGCTCTGAGAAATACTGAAAATATTACTTTAAATTGTAGCAACACCTGCCTCTTTACCTTTTGGATGCGGCTCATGTTTATAACTAATCTTGGGGGGTAGACTCATTTAAAATAGATGTGCTCTGTTTGACAGTGTAATCATCTGGTTTTAGCCAGGTTTCTAAGTTATGATCTGTGACCATATCATTTACAAAAAGCGCTTTGGTAGAAAGTGTTGGTGCAGCCATCCCCAAAAGAGCTGGGAATGCCAGTTCTCATTACTGAGGATAAAAACTTAACACAGACAGTCAATCAAGTTTGTTTGGCCTGCATGCACTCTACACTGAAAATGAGCAGTGGCCATTTATTAATAATTGTGCACCGGTGTGTCACCCCACCCACTTCCAGAAACTAGTTCACAGGGTCAATTGAGAACATATACAATGACATAACTCAACACCCCCATTTGTTCTTAGATTGACAGAGTACAACACAGTGCATCACATACCAAATAGAAAACACAAATTTATCCATTCTGATTCTAGATACATATTTATTTAAAATATCTGCCACCATGTCAACTGTAGAACAGTAATGAAGAGTTATTTTGCCATCACTGAGTACAGATCGGACAAAATTATATCTACTGTCAATATGCTTACACCTCTGATGACATACAGGGTTTTTTGAAAGAGCAATGGCACCTTGATTGTCCTCAAAAACTGTCACTGGTGCATATTCAAGTACATTGTCCATTCCATTTATTAAATTGACAAGATACAGGCTTTCCTGTGCAGTAGCTGATCAAGACATGTATTCAGCTTCACATGTGGATAAAGCAACAGTTTCTTGTTTCTTAGACTTCCAGGAAATAATAGGCCCACTCTCAGACAAACTAAAACTGTAACCAGTAACACTACGCCTGTCATTCAGGTCATTAATTTTTATTTAATATGGTGTTGATCTTGTTTTGCAGTGAGTCATGTCAAATCTCTTCAAAATTTTTGAGATGTATCTTTTCTGGTTCATTTTTATTTCACCATTTGTTTGTATAAAGTCAATGCCCAGGAAATGTCTAAGTTTTCCAAGATCTTTAATTTTAAATTTAGCTCCCAACATTTCCTTCACACTTTTGAGTATTTGACCATTACTCGCTACAATAATAATGTCATCAACCCAAATGATCAACATGACACTTTATTTGTTAGTTTGTTTACTGTAGGCACAATAGTCAGCTGAATTTTGCTCCATATACATTTCACAGTCTATAGGAGCATGCATATATGCCGTTTTGACATCCATCTAATTTCCATCCCATCTGTAACACTCTCCAACTTTAACACGTCATCATAGTTACAGTGACCTAATATTTCATGCCATGTCTGAAGGTCATAGCACACGTTACACTCATCATTACTCGCTACAATAATAATGTCATCAACCCAAATGATCAACATGACTCTTTATTTGTCAGTTTGTTTACTGTAGGCACAATAGTCAGCTGAATTTTGAACAAAACCATTTTCAATTAGAAAATCATGCAACATCTTATTCCAATTTCGTCCTGATTGTTTCAGACCATACAGTGACTTATTGAGCTTACCGCCTGATCCTCATCACCTTTTATCTCATAATCATAGTCTGTATAGTACTGAGGGGGTCTCTTCTCTCTCTTTGGATATTGAGCACTCTGACTGCTCTCACTTTCACTTTAAGTCAGTTTTAGCATCACACTCTACTTTTATTTCTTGTGGGATTACTTTAGTCACGTCAAGTTTTGGTAACTGGGTTTCAGCTTTCTTCCTATGTTCAAAGTGTTCATACACCTCCTCCTGTTTGAGTATCACATTCTTTGGTACTCTTTGTAACAAACTTTACCAGCCTACCTTTGAGTACTTTGCCTGTGTCTGGATAGAAGACAAGATATGCAGGATTATTTTTGTCATAACCAACAAATGTTCCCTTTTCACAGCGAGTGTCCAATTTTTTCGTCATATTTGTATGCATAACATTCTAACCCAAACACTCATTTTGGACCGGTCAGGCTTCTTCCCAGTTATCAGGTAATATGGAGTTTGTCCAAGACGTCTATTGTAGCATCTATTTCTGATTATAGCAGCAGTTTGTACCGCATATGTCCTCTTTTGGTAATCGACCCTCAATTAACATACATCTTAATAGGTGCCCCTCTCCCCTCCATCCTGGACATTTTCCTTACACGATGCTCCAGCGAAGCCAACAGTATCGTGAAGGACCCCACCCATCCTTCCCACAGTCTCTTCCAGCTCCTACCATCAGGAAGACGGTACCGGAGCATCAGAGCCCGCTCCGCCAGACTGCTCAACAACTTTTTCCCCCAGGCTGTGAGAGCCCTGAACTCAAATCACCCCGCCCTCCTCTGAAACCCCATACAAACCCCCTACCTCCTGAAACATGGACCATCTCACCTCCTCCATCCCCCCAACCATACCACATCACAAAAAACTGTCCAAAACATTTCTGAACGATTCGAAGTGTGCTACAGGGCCTGTACAAACCACCTGTAGAAACACACTCTCCTCTATGCGCACTAGACACTTTTCACACACACTGCTGTGTATGTTTTGTTTTTGTTTTTTTATGTATAGGTAAACATTTATATATATTATATTCATAGTCAAAATCTGTCAGTAGGTTAGTTGTGTATAGGTCTTACTGTTTTACTTTGTTGTATGCCTGTATTTATGTAGCACCGTGGTCCTGTGAGGCACGACATTTCATTCCACTGTATGTCCCCACATGTAGCAGAATGACAATAAAGCTCGACTTGACTTGACTTGATCTTGCCATTTCAAACAGAGTTCTCCAAGCTCTTTCAGCTGTCCCGTTCTGATAGGGTGAATAAGGAGATGAGGTTTCATGTCTAATGGCATTTTTACTAAGCAGTGACTGAAACAAAGATGTAAACTCTGTTCCATTATCTGATCTTATACATTTGATTTTACCTTACGGTGCAACATCAGCAATGAACCTCTCTGTGGCTTTAACAGTATCACTCTTAGTTTTCAGGAAATAAGTGAACACAGCTCCTGAATAGTCATCTGTGAACGCTAAATCTGAAACCATCTTTTCCTGCTGGCTCTATAGGACCAACCAAATCTGCATGGACAAGTTCAAGTACTTCTTTTGCTTTCTCATCTGGATCTCTGTTTCTATTCTGAGCAAATTTACCTTTTACACACACTTCACATTTCAATTTAGACTTGTCAGTTTTTCCTCTAATTTCCATCCCATCTGTAACACTCTCCAACTTTAACACGTCATCATAGTTACAGTGACCTAATATTTCATGCCATGTCTGAAGGTCATAGCACACGTTACACTCATCAATCTCATTTGTAACATTACTTAAATAAAACAGTCTATGAATATCAAAAGTTGTACCATTTTTGTGGATGAGCCTATTCTGTCCTTCCTTGAAGATGACTGTTGCTCTGTGCACAATTGCCGCTTTTAACGGAAAAGATGTCCTGGGAAAATTATGGCACATAAAGCGCCTCCATCACCATCATGTCCACAATGCGGCCTTTGCTGTCTCTCAAGCACACTTTAGCGGTGCCTTTCTTCAACGCGATGCTGCTGGCCCGCTCTCCATCAGCCAACTCCAGAATATGGCTCTGAGGCTTAAAACTTGAGTCAGAATCCTTGAATTTCCCGATATCTGTGACGATATGCTTAGTGGCTCCGGAGTCTACCATAAGGCCTTTCATCTTCACTCCGCCGACTGGAGCATCGTCCACCTGCTCCACCTTAAATGTGAATGTGTGATCCTCATCCACTGCTTGCTTAACCTTATCCCGCTTTCTCCACCGGCAGGTCAAGTCTTTATGCGTGGCGCTTTTACAGAAACTGCACCATTGTCACTGATCCCTGCGCTCCCCAGCATCTGACGTGCACTCCTACTTTGTGTCCTTTCTGGCCGCAGTTGTAACAGGCGAGTTTCACACTCCAGTTGTCTCTTCTTTGACTTTCATCACGCTGTCCTCTCCCAAGCTAGCAGTACAAAACTTCTCTGTGCTCTCATAGCTCCTCAGTTTTGTTTTAAACTCGGCAAATGTTAACTTTTCATCACTCTGCGTAACGTAAACAGAGAATGATTTAAATGCATCAGGCATACCCTTTAAAATCATTGCAGTCAATAAGCCGTCACTCAGTCTCTCCTGCATTCCGCAGTGCTGTGATGGCAGTCTCTGCACGAATAATATAATCTGTAACGGTTTCATTCACACCTTTCTGAAGTGATGTCAGCTCTGTATACAAACTTATCACACGTGGCTTCCCCTTACCAGTGTAATGGTCTCTCAGGATCTGTAACGCCTTCCAGCCATCATCAGCGGCGTCTCTCATTACAAGCGACAGACTCTTATCATCAAACAATTGAATTGAATTGAAACTGCGTATGCCTCTTCATTTTTACTGGCATCTTCCACCGCGCCCTCATCTGAGTGGGGCGAGGGCTCCACCCAATATAGTGTTTTTTAGTTCAAGCAGACGCAAATGCGCCAGAAACTTTGTTTCCCACAGTTCATAAATATTTTAATCTCCGTCAAAACATAACCGATTCCATTGGCTCCCAAACTCTTTACTGGGCCCATAACCTGTTGCAAAAGAGCTGGGAATGCCAGTTCTCATTACTGAGGATAAAAACTTAACACAGACAGTCAAATTTCATTTGGCCTGCATGCACTCTACACTGAGAATGAGCAGTGGCCATTTATTAATAGTTGCGCACCGGTGTGTCACCCCACCCACTTCCAGAAACTAGGTCACAGGGTCAATTGAGAACATATACAATGACATAACTCAACAGAAAGGGATCTAATATTCATTAAGCCAAGCTTTACCATTTGTTTCTCTGTATTATATCTGTGTTTTATTTGTTGAACATCAATTAAATTGTTACCCTTAAATTGTTTTGTATGTTTTTTTTGTATTTGCTAGTTCGGGGAACAAACACAGTCTCTATAGTGTGATATCTAGGTGAAAGAGTCTCTATGTGCTGAGAATTAAATGTCTTCTGTGACGCGAGGCGGCTAGCAGACGGTTGGTTTAGCCAGTCTGTCTGCTTCCTGACCTGGGCCCCAGTTGGTCAAGTACAAACTCTAAGACTATGTGCCATATTTCTAGAGAGAAGAGTGGCACCACCCCAGAAGGGATGAAGACCATGTCTTTTCAAAAGGTCAGGTCTGCCTCAAAAACTCGTCCAATTGTCTATAAAATCTATATTATTCTGCGGGCACCACTTAGACATCCAGCCATTGAGTGATGACTGTCTGCTATGTATCTCGTCGGCACGATAAGCAGGGAGGCGACCAGAGCAAAAATAGGTGTGTAAACGCATAGGTGTCAGACACTGTATTTAATGTTATTTTTAGTGATCTCCGACTGGCGAAGTCAGACATCATTAGTGCCGATGTGAATAACAATCTTACAGAATTTACGTTTAGCATTAGCCAGCACTTTTAAATTTGCCAAGATGTCAGGCGCTCTGGCTCCCGGTAAACATTGAACTATGGTGGCAAGTGTCTCTATTTTCACCTTCCGTACAATGGAATCGCCAATAACTAGGGCTCTTTCAACAGGTTTCTCAGTGGGTGCGTCACTGAGTGGGGAGAACCTGTTTGATGTTTTGATCGGAGTGGAAGAACGGTGATTTGTCCCGTGACTATGCCGCCTCACAATCACCCAGTCGCCCTGCTGCAGGGGCTCTGCAACCAGAACCGAACAATGTGCAGGACTTGCTAAGCTAGTCATATCCAAAGCCGTATCTAAGGCCCTCACATTCTTACTATCCTCAATTAAAGTTTGTCTCTAGTTAAGATGAGTCTCTAGTTCTAAAATCTTCTCTATCAGCCTGACTATTTCCCTGCATTTATCACATGAGAATCTTACACTATATATGTGGCAAGCAGTGCAAGTGACAATAACAGGAGAAGCCATTACTCACCGTGATTGTTGAATGATTCCGACTCACCAGTTGTTTGATGAACTCTTAAAAATGGAGCGGGAGAGAAAAGAAACGGAACGAGGTGTGAATGACAAGCTAAAAGGCTAACGGAATGCTAAAACGCTGCACTCAAAAAACAAATTATATCAAATTAGTATGTTAGATAATATCAGAAGTATGATAATTAAGTTATATTTTAGCTGTTTAAACAACAGAAAGTGATAGTAAGATTGAGATTCCAACAGAAAAACAAAGCTACACGGAGCTACAATCACACTTCCTGTGACACACTTCCTGCTGACAGTTGGTGGTACTATAACCAGAGATTTTCTTACTATAGGGAGATGAGAGGATCTGTATTACTTACTGTTGGAGAAAGTGTAAGGGTCAACTTGGATCACGTGTGCCTTAATAACCAATCACATTACAGCCTTGACGTCATTGAATTTCAGTCAGAGTTGTGCAACACTCAATCGTCGTTTACGGATACCATGGGAATGAATGAGAAACGCCTTAAGCTGAATCCCTCCTGTCACAAAAAGTCAGTGACTTCTCTTATAAAATGGCATTTTTTTTCGTTGTAAACTCTAAAAATAGTTCAATCCAAAAGTATTGCTTAGTGTAAAACATGAATGAATGAATGGTGCATTTATATAGCGCTTTGTGTATTGTTGTACACCCAAAGCACTTTTACAATAATGTGGGGGGGTCTCTCCTCAACCACCACCAGTGTGCAGCATCCACTTGGATGATGCGACGGCAGCCACAGGACAGCGGCGCCAGTGCACTCACCGTGAGGAGAGAGAGTCATAGAGCCAATCAAGTGGCTCGCAACATGTTGGAGATTAGCCAATAGGGTGTCGATTCATTAAAAGATAAGCTGTTTTCTCTTAAAAGCTGTTTATTCAATGTAGTGAAGCCTCTTTCCATTGATAGCCATTTAAAAAATGGCCTCTGGTCTCCTTTCCCACGGTACTGGCAAACCAGAAGCGTTAGCATTAGCTGTTATGCTTTTTTGGCTAAAGGTTGCAGGCTTGCCTTCCAGTGGCTTTGCTATAACTTTGACTCGTAATAGTCACATCTATGTGATCAGATTCCTTCAACAAACCTGCTGCTGTAGTTTGTTAAAAATCAGAGAATGTATGCTTAAGTTAAAACATACTTCCTGTTTCCCTATTTTCACCATAAATTCATTACCTCACCACAGGCAAACCATTCAAGATATCAGAAATCCATTCGCAATTTAGCATACCCAATGTTTCGAGATCATGTTGACAGAGTTTGGTGGCGATTGGATGAAAATCCTTGGAGGAGTACATCACATTCCAGAGCATGCATTTTTCATAAAAACCCTGTATAGCTGACTTCCTGTTGGGTGGAGCTCTGACTGTCAGCACAAAAGTTGTTCGGGCTGATAAGATGTGTATAAATTTTGGTGACTGTAGGTGAAACGGCATGTGCTATAGAGACCCTCGAAAATGGCCTTATAAAAGTTACAGAAAGTTGTCCGGTCCAGTTCTTTTCATACAGCAGTGTTGTGTTTCTTGTTAATAAGCTGCACGTTAACAGAGACATGCACACAGAATAGCGTTCATACTAGGCTTCTTTACTAGCGCATTGTGCATTCCGCTCACAGTATATTGGTGGAACATACCAACTATACAAACTGTGTGGGGGAAACCTAAACTGAACCATTCACTACAAATACTACAAGCAGAGCGGTGCTGAAAATGAGTGTGTAAGTTTGTTTACAGAATGCTGTTGTCACTGCTCCCAAATATACAAATAATTATTTAAAAAATATAATTTCCCAGCAGCCAGTAGGCCCCTCCCAAGTGTAGGCCCCTGGGCTTCAGCCTCTTAAAGCCCATGCATTAATGCGCGATGAACGTAGCTGGATGGTGAAATCATTCTGTAGAGTTGGAGTGGCGGGGAAGACAAGAAGCTTAGTTTTTGCCAGGTTGAGCAGCAGGTGATGTTCTTTCATCCATGCCAAGATGTTCACCAGGCAGCCAGAGATCCGTTCAGCAACCGTTGGATCATCTGGTTGAAATGAAAGATAGAGCTGTGTGTCATCTGCATAGCAGTTGTAGGAGAAACCATGTGCTTGTATGAAGGGTCCTAGTGATGCAGTGCCTATGGAGAAGAGGAGGGGTCAAATAACTGATCCCTGAGGAACCCATGTGACCAGTTGATGTGCTCTAGATACCTCTCCTCCCTAGGCAACCCTGAAGGACCTACATAGATAGGATTCAAACCAGTGAAGTGGAGCTCCTGTGATGCCTAGTGTTGAGAGGGTGGACAGTAGAATCTGATGATTCACTGCATCAAAGGCAGCAGATAGATCCAGCAGAATAAGAACTGATGATTTGGAATCAGCTTTCGCAATGTGCAAGGCTTCAGTGACAGTACTGCAATCTTAGTTGAATGTCCACTAAAACCTGATTGGTTAACTTCCAGTTGGTCACTCTGTGAAAGAAATAATGATATCTGGTTGAAAACAATTCGTTCAGGTGTTTTCTCTATGAATGGAAGGAGAGAGACAGGTCTGTAGCTATCTACAAGCGAGGCATCTAGTGAAGGTGTTTTAAGCAGTGGGGTTACCCAAGCCTGCTTGAATGTGGTGGGAAAAATGCCTGTGAGAAGAGATGTGTTGATGACATGAGTGATGGTAAAAGTGTAGGAGAGATTGTTTGGAGAAGGTGTGAGGGGATGGGGTCTAGAGGGCAGGTTGAAAGATGGCTGGGGAGAAGAAGTTTAGATATTTCTGTCTCAGTGGGCGGACAGAAGAAGGAGAGGAGAGTTTTAGCAGTGGATATGGTTGGTTTGAGTACCTGTGTGCGTGGAGCCGAGAACTGACTGCTGATGGTTTTAGTTTTGTCTGTGAAGAATGTAGCAAGTCAAATCAAGGTTTTACTTTTAGAGCACAAGTTTTACACAACCATAGTTGATCCAAAGTGCTGTACAGTATAAAATAGCATCAGAAAACAAAAACAATCAAAGTAAACATACATGCAATGCATTCATACAAGCACAAAACACATACACAACATCAATCAAATGCTAGGGAATAAAAATGGGTCTTTAGATCGGTTTTAAAAGCATCCAGCGATGGAGAGGCGCTGATGTTCAGAGGCAGACTGTTCCAGAGCTTAGGGGCAACTACAGAGAAAGCTACAGAGAAAGCTCAATCCCCTTTAGATTTACAACGAGAACAAAACGCTAATAAAACAATCTTAATGACCTGGAGTCTGTGTAATGAACGAGGTCACACATATAGTCTGGGGCCAATTTATGCAGTGCCTTGAAAACAAAAAGAAGAATCTTAAAATCAACTCTAGATCATATCTCTCCTGTTCTTGCTTCATTGTAGTGGCACCCAATAACTTATATTTTCTTAGTTCCTGTTAATAATCTAGCTGCTGCATTCTGAAGCATATGTAACCAAGACATGGTGGTCTGAGGTAGGCTAACATGTATATAATTACAGCAATCCAATCGGGAGGAAATTAGTGCATGAATCACGATTTCAAGGTCTTTACTGGAAAGGAAGTGTTTTACTTTTGCTATGGATCTAAGTTGAAAAAAGCTATTCTTTACAACTGCATTTACAGTTGTGGTCAAATGTTTACATACACCTTGCAGACTCTGCAAAATGTTAATTATTTTACTAAAATGAGAGGGTTCATATCCTGAATAAGATATTTGACATAAAAGACGTTAGTGTTGTCAAAAGTACAGACATCGGTAATAGCTGGTACTGAATTTAAAAAAAGTGATGATAGCAGCATTTCCCACTAGCATTTTGAGCGCTGTTGACTGGATTCCTTAACACCTCTGATTGACATTGTAGCCAATATCAGACATATCTGTGGAGCACATGACACAGTGATCATCGCTTCACGCTCTTCACAAGCACTTACACAGATACACACATGAGCGTTTGAAAGCTGCGTCTATCAGCAGATCCATCTATGAGCAGATATATTAGGGATCCGCTGATAGATGTGGCTTTCACACAAATGCTCAGCAATTGGCTCTAAGTGACACAACATTACACTGTATAAAGTTGTACCACACAGGAATAGAACCCACAATCACTAGGTCAGGTGCCTGTCACTCATCTCATTGTGCCACTGAGATGATGCCAATCAGCTAATCAACTCAAAACACCTGCAAAGGTTTCCTGAGCCTTCAAAATGGTCTCTCAGTTTGGTTCACTAGGCTACACAATCATGGGGAAGACTGCTGATCTGACAGTTGTCCAGAAGACAATCATTGACACCCTTCACAAGGAGGGTAAGCCACAAACATTCATTGCCAAAGAAGCTGGCTGTTCACAGAGTGCTGTATCCAAGCATGTTAACAGAAAGTTGAGTGGAAAGAAAAAGTGTGGAAGAAAAAGATGCACAAACAACAATGCATCAAATGTAGTATTTAGTAAGCTCAGATGACATCATACTTAGAAAAGCACAACATCTGGATAAGAAGCAACTTCATCATCATTTCTTGGCACAGTACCTATGGTGGTCTGGGAATGTGCCATACCGGATTCAAACCCATGACCTGAAAGGTTCGGGGCCAATGGTCAACTTTGCATGTTACACTGGTTAAAATGCTTGTTAAGTTAATATTAACGCATAATTAGCCTGTAACCTGTTAGTATGTTAAGCTAACTTGTATAGGACAACCAACACAGGCACGCTTAACTTCAGAGAGGTATTTCTCAACAACGGAAGCAAACATCAAAAATCTGTTCAGTTATTTCATTCCAAAGATTATCTGATCAGATTTGGACAATTTGTAGGAGGAGTAGTGAAAAAAAGTTTTTTTTATTTACTTCAACATGGCGAACTGGCACATTATTTAAAAATGGCAAATGACAGTCAGAATCGGCGTAACCCAGGGAATGAAAGGATACAAAAATAACAATATTTGGACAATGGGTGCTTCTCAATTTTTATTTGTGCATCCTCGTTTCCTTTCATCGCGTCTTAGCTCCACCCCTTCATGATGCGAGGGAAGGACGCAAGGAAAAGACATGAGGATAGAGGAATTGAATCAATTGAAATTATATCCTCGCTCCCTTTAGCATCACTTCAAAGCGTTGTCAATTAATTGTAACCCTTGGCTTAGGATGTTGAGGAAACCTGACTATGCCACCTAGGTTCTGCCACCACCCAGGATAATTAAATTAAATACCCCAAAAGCAATTTCTAAATAATGGTTACAACAATATGAAGGTCCCTGCTGGTTTGACTTCCCTACAAGACCAAATTTATTTCACAATCTTTCTTCTAAAACACCTTATAAAAAAGAACTCTATTACAGCTTACTAATTAAATACCCACAATGATTAGAAATCTGGATAAATACCCCATTAGCAGCAGGGAGAAAAAAAATCACACAGCAATCAGTGAATGGAAATTCTTAAAGCCAGTGACAATCCAAAAAAACACACAATACCACAACAAAAGGTGAACACCCTCCTGCTGTTAAGCTTCAATATCACAGGTCATCAAACATTCACAAGTAGGTAAATACACTGGCAAATAAAGGTTTGGTATTTCAGAGAATCAATAAAACAAATACAAACACAGTCTTAAGCAAAATTATATCGTCACTAATATTATTTTAAAACCGTCCAGACTGCTTCAATACACAGGTACAGCAATTAATTTAATAGAGTAACACTAAAAACGAGGATGTCAAATACGTCTGCATCAATATACCATACGAATTAACAGGACAGGTTAGTTTTAGAAAGCAACCGGCAAATCGCAGTTCAAAACAGCGGCATCCACAGCCGTCGGAATCAGCCGCATACGGTGAGAGATGAAACAGCAATGTATAAAACGGGTATATGAAATGGCAGCTAGCACTCTCAGGCTGCACCTGCAATACAGATGCAATCAGGACACGAATAAAAAGTTTAACTTCAATAATGAACTTCTCCCTTTAAAACCCACAATAAACTTCTTACCTCTTAGATGAAATTCTTAAACTACAGCAGACTTTATGCGAATTGTGCTCGCCACTCCACTCACACACTCTCCTAATGGCAAACACATATTTAGACTGTGACTTACGGCTTACAAAAAGGACTAGTAAAGGAGACAACTCAACAGGAAGGAGCAAAAAAAAAAAAAAAGTGATAGATGACAAAGAAAACTATTACTGCCCACAAGAGCATGAACACACGTCGAAGGAGTCATCATGCAATAATTAAGGCGGCATCTTTTAAAACTGTGAAGACCATCCCGCCTCAATCAATGAGCCACACAGGTGAGCTCAATGATACGACGCAACAACGCCAGTGGGTGTCTTGCCATTGGAGATGTACACAAACATTACAAGCAAACATTCGAAAAAAACTAAACCCATCACATAATGATGACTCTACACCGCTGGATTTAGCTTGCATGTCAGGATTCTTGAACATTAAAGATAATTATTTATATTGTAATAGTTTCAACCTTCACAAAATACCAAATTTGTCCGTATATTTGTTATATATTACCATTTATTATTAACAATGAATTATTCCCAGTTATTAACTGCTTTTTATTTGTTGTATAGTATTACAGTTTGTTTTATTTTCTTTAATTTTCTTGTGCTTTAATGTAGGACAGTTGCAGAATTATATCAAAGTAATTCTCTATTAACCAATATGAAAGTCATTGCTTTTAATTTTTTTAATTAAGCCATTAAAATCAAAAGAAGTAAATAAACATAATTAAAACTGTGCTGAAAAGTACATGTTATACTTCGAAATTAAAGGCACTGTCAAAACGTAACCCACATTTACAATAACTTCATGCTTAATACCCACATTTATGTGTGTTTGTATTTTCTGCCATGGTTAGCACTTGGTGCAGATGTGAAGGGGGAGGAGAATTTATATGTACATCACGTTTAGTCGATAAAACACTTCCACAAAGGGATATTGAGAAGCACCCAATATTTTCAAGAGGTATAAGCATTTTTGCAAAAATTATTATATCTCTAGAACGCTAGGTGGTGCCGTGTTCAAACATCTCAGGTACCTCCGGTACATGGTGTCGATGATCTCTACCAATTTTTGTGCAGATATGGAATTTCAAAATGGCGGACACATGGATCAGCCAAGCTTGGCAAAATCGACATCCACAGATTCGACATGACCCAAGGAATCCATATATCATGAATTTTTCTCCCCATTAATTTTTTTGAACTGTTCAAAAGTTATAAGTAAAGTTTCGATTGCTCAAAATTTGGCCGAGATACAGTCTCTGAACCAATTTTGGGTCTACCTTGTTAAGTTTGTGACATCATAACTTTTTAACAAAGATTAATTTAAAAAAATCTTTCCAGTCATTTCTGTGCAGTTCAGTCCAAAGATCATATCTGCCAATATTCGGGAAGAATTTGACTCATTTTGAAGGAGGAGTAACGAAAAAACAGAATACTGTACTTTTCAAAATGGCCACTACTGTAATGGGTGGAGTCATAATATAAGCTATTCAATGTGATCAGCATGAAGAGAATAATCACGTGTACTAAGTTTAATTTTTCTAGATCAAAGGATTCAAAAGTTATAACCATTTGAAAAGTGAATTTTGAGCTGGTGGTGGCACTATAGAGTTGGTCATAGGGACTCCAAATTTGGTCAGGTCACTATTCATGACCATCACTACACATGTGCCAAATTTAATAATTTTCCTACTTACAGTTCATAGTGCTGCCATAGACTACCATTGGGGAGGAAAAATAATAAGAAGAAGAATATAGCTGCAAGCAGCGATATGGGGCCAAGCCCCTGAAGGGGCTGTAGCGCAGTGCAGAGCAGGAAGAATAAAAACTGCAGAAATAGAATGTACATAAAAACAGAAGTTCAAAGATGAACAGACTTTCAGATGAGAATGAACAAAAACTCATTTCTGATTCAAGATGAACATACATGGAAAATTCAACATCTGGAACAGAAGCAAATTTCATACCACTTCTGGCTTAGCAGAGTGCACCACTAAGTTAACGCACATTCAACAGACTGCCGAGTAGAGGTTTAGGTGTGAGAATGAGCTCACAAAAAGTTATTTAGCATTTTAACCAGTATCAGCTGATCCTGGCAAAATCGACATCCACAGATTGGATGGTATGTAGGTGGTGCTGTTCTCAACTTTGGCATGGACCCTCAGATCATGGTGCTGATGAAGTATACCAAGTTTAGTTTCGATTGATCAAAGTTTGGCCGAGATACAGCCTCTGAACCAATTATGGGTTGACCTCGTTTAAGTTCACAGCATCATAACTTTTTTTTGACCAGCAGGTCATAAAATTCTGTTCAGTCATTTCTATGCGGCTCAAAGATTATCTCTGCCAAGTTTGGGATGAATTGAACAAAATTTGTAGGAGTAGCGAAAAAAATGAATACTGTACTTTTCAAAATGGCCACTACTGTAATGGGCAGAGACTTAATGTAAGATGTTGAATGGCGTCAGCATGAAGAGACGAATCAGGTGTCAAATTACTTAAATTTGTCTAGAGCAAATGGTTCAAAATTTATAACATTTAGAAAAGTGAGTTTTTGAAGTGGTGGTGGCTAGTCCTAGAGACTCCAAATTTGGTCCAATCACTATTCATGACCATCTCAACAATTATGACAAATTTCGTCATTTTCCCCATTTGGGAAAAATAAGAAGAAAACTAACGGATACAATAGGGGCTAGGCCCCCAATAATAATCAATCATCAATTAATTCTTTGTTCTATTTCTTGGAATGTGTTTCTTTGTTCTTCATTTTATTACTTAACTGAAAAATGGCTACAGGCTACATAAATTATTTCACCATTGTTTCTACAGTATGTTAAAATAACACTGATGCAGTGTTGAAGTTAATTAGATAATTAAGTGTTTGAATAAGTGATGATGATACCTAATTCTTCCCCTGAATTGTTCAAGTAGCATTTAATATGCATCTTTTTACATTCTTTTTTTGTGGCAACACTGATGACTTTTGTTGGCCTATTTTTCATATCAGTTCAATCTTGTTTGGCCCATTTTATCTGTAAAATAATTGCCTAATAATTAAGCACATCTGAATATAAAGCTACATCTTCCCTCGTCACCTATCAGTGATTTTAAATAGTAAAAATGTGTTCTTGAAATAGTCAGATGTATGTAGAAAAAATATATGATCATAATATCAGAATACAATAAAATACATTTCTCATTGCTGCATATTACATTTGTCTGTATATTACCCAGTGTCATTCTAACAAAATGTAAAATAATCCCATCAGACTAAAATAATCCCTTTTTTTACACAACAGGAAAAACAAGGACATTTAAACAACAGGAGTGAAAGCACCTCAATATCTACAAGGGACAAAATGAATAATCTTTTTCACAGACTTCATCTTGAAGACAGGCACCACAATAAACTGAGAGCTGCAGATGCTCTTCAATTAACTGAACGTTCATTACTATCCAATGAGTCTTGTGCTGAGGAAGAGCTGGTTCAGACTTTCCTACAAAAACTACTGATGATGAACTACAGAGCAAGATACATCCATGTTAACAATGCCAATGAACAGCATCACACACTAGAAGACAATGACACACCTGAAGCTGAGTTTTTTAATGATATTTTTGTAAACAAACCTTTATCAAATAAAGAAACAAATCAGTCTGAGCGAATACACCCAATGGATGTTCAGATGGCCGTGTTTCATTGTGCTGATGGTTTTTTGAAGCAGCTGATGGTGACTAAACTGTCCCAGTGTCAGTTTGCTTTGCCTCTGCTTGTTCCTGATCCATTCACACAACAGATTGAGTTTCCTTTCTGGACATTCAGACAAATCAACAAGAGCTGGAAGATGAGAAACACAAACAATGAAATCATCAGTCAAACCCAGCCAATCTATAAGGCACAAACTCCAATGGTGTTTTTCTTCAGGTTTGGCTCTGTCTCTTCATCTAAGTCTCAGCTGATGAACACTCTGATCAATGACAAACACGACACGTTCTTCCACAGGAACTGCCCAGGCAGCAGCAGAACTAGAGTCCTGATGGATGGGGTGGTGGAGATCACCTGGTTCTGCCCCTCTGGAAAAAACATGGATAAATTCACTGACTGTGTTGCGTTCTGTAACCTACACGGTGATGCAGGAGATCATGAGAAACAGCTGCAGGTCCTCACTAAAATGGCCTCAGTCAATGTTGTTTTTCTGCCACAACTTCAGAGGGATGACAGAAACATAATAAATGTTCAAGAACTCTATAAGGACTCAAAGCCACTTATTTGTATTCTTACTGATGATGATTTAACTCTCACTGAGACACGAAAATCAAAATACAAAATTGGTTTGAAAGACAGAAATCAGTCAGATGTATCTAAAGAACTCAGAAGAGCTATAAGTGATTGTCTCTCTTCTTTAAAATCAGTTTCCACTTTCAAAGTTGAAGATGTGTCCAACTGCTTAGACATCAAAGTAGACGAGGAAGATGATGTTGACTGCAGGAGAGGAAAAGAAGCAGCACTGCACATAATGAGTGTACTGAGGACAAAAGATCTGACAAAAATCAAAGAATTAATTCTGCCCTGTCAGGGGAAACTGTGGCATCAGTGGTGTCAGACAAACAAAGAACTACACAGAACTCAAGCAGAAGAGCTAGAAATGGAAAGAAGTAAAAAACGAGCCATCCTGAAGAGAATACGTGAGCAACAGCATGAAGAAAACATGAATACTTTTATAAAGTTGTTTATAAGTGAAATTCACTTGCATGGTGAGAATAAGATGTATTTTCTTAAATGGCTTGGAATTCTCCTGGATGAATATACCTCACGGGATATATCTGATCTTCAAAACAAATATGATGAAAAGTGGTCTACAGTAGTAAAAGAGAAAGAGAATCACGATAAATCTGAAAAACTAACAGCAGAACTTGAGAAAATATCAGAGGAACTTCAAGCTGCAACCTTTGGTTTGGAGCACATCATGAGGGAGATCGGTCAGATCTATGAATCATGTGAATGTTTGAAGAAGAACAAGAAAAACCTGCAGATTAATTTCTCTTCTCTACCGGGTCTTGCAGCAGAGATGATGATCTCTGGATTTCCACTGGAGCTGATGGATGGAGATGCTGCTCATGTTCCTCTGGTCTGGATCTCTGCTGTTCTAGATCAACTCATGAAGAAACTGGGAGATCAGAAAGTCTTTGTTCTGTCAGTTTTAGGGCTTCAGAGCTCTGGGAAATCCACCATGCTGAATGCCATGTTTGGACTGCAGTTTGCCGTCAGTGCTGGCAGGTGCACCAGAGGAGCTTTCATGCAGCTGGTCAAAGTGTCAGACGAGATTAAATCACAGATTAATTTTGACTATGTTCTGGTTGTTGATACTGAGGGTCTTCGTGCTCTAGAACTGACTGGAAAATCAACAAGACATCATGACAATGAACTGGCCACATTTGTTGTTGGTCTTGGAAATCTGACACTGATCAACATCTTTGGAGAAAACCCAGCTGAGATGCAGGACATTCTTCAGATTGTTGTTCAGGCCTTCATGAGGATGAAGAAGGTCAGACTGAATCCCAGCTGTGTGTTTGTGCATCAGAACGTTTCAGACGTCATAGCTGGAGAGAAAAACATGGAGGGAAGGAGACGACTGCAGAAGACACTGGATGAGATGACAAAACTCGCTGCTAAAGATGAAGTCTGTGATGCAGAATGTTTCAGTGATGTCATTGGATTTGATGTTCAGAATGATGTGAAGTATTTTACTCAGCTCTGGGAGTGCAGCCCACCGATGGCACCACCAAACCCAAACTACTGCGAGAACATTCGGGAACTAAAGGAAACTATCATGTCTCATGCTGTAAAATCACATGGAATGATGCTGACACACTTAAAAGTTCGTATTAAAGATCTCTGGGAGGCTTTACTGAATGAGCGATTCGTCTTCAGCTTCAGAAATTGTCTGGAAATTGCAGCCTACAGGAAACTGGAGACTGAATACAGCAAGTGGTCCTGGAGTCTTCGCAGTGCCATGATGGAAACTGAGAACAAACTACACAACAAAATAGAAAATGAAGCAATTCATGAGGTTGAAGAAATTGATCTAAAAATAGAACTAAAGGAGACAAGTGAAGAAGTGAAAAAATCAATGTCAGAGTTCTTTGAGAAAGACACAGATGAAGATATACTGATTCAGTGGAAAACATCATTTGAAATCAAAATCAAAGAGCTTCAGGAAAACATTGTGAGAGAAACAAAGAGGAAATTAAATGAGATTCTTCAGCAGCGAGACCTTAAGAAAAAGATTGATGATCAGAGGAAACATCATGAAAACACTCTCTTTGAAAAAAGCAAAGAACTTGCCTTACAACTGAAACACAAAGCAAATGATGAGAAAACTTTGAAGAAAGAGTTTGATTTGTTTTGGGAACAGAGTGTGAAGAAGATCATTACAGGCACTCCTCCAATCAAAAACATAGACATAATGAGAGATGCGAGAAGGCTTCTCAATGAGATCTATGAGGGACGTCTCCCTGTAGACCACTGGAAAGAGGGCAGTGAGCACAAAAACATTTTATTTCTGCCCAGTTACTCAGAATATGTTAGTATCAAAAGGTCCACAAACAGAGGATTTAAAGAGGCTGTAAAAGAATCATTAGGATTTGGTCGAACTTTGTCTCCAGCAGATGAAACCCAAATAAGAACATTTGTCATAGATGTTGCTAAACAGACAGATGAAATGATTAAGTCATTTAACATTTCAAAGATGGGCTACAACAAAAGCTATATTCAACAACTCACAGATTACATCAAGGCAAGTGTAATACAACAGGAAGGACGAGTGAAATATGTGTTCAAAAATGAATTCTTTGTGGATTTGGTTCTTTCTGTCTATAAGAGAGCAAACATGGTGATCACTGACCAACAGAGACTGTTCAGGGAAGCCAATGATCCTCTTCTTTATTTGAAGAAGAAGAGAGAAGAGTACTATAGTATTTTCCAGAAATACTGTCGCGGAGCAACATCAGCTGCTATTTTTGGTGAGATCATCTGTCAGAAACTGAAAGAGCCCATTGAGCAGAGTGTCTACAAGAAGACTGCCAGAGATATAGCAGATGAAATGAGATCAAACTGTGAATCACTGAATGGAAACAGATCAAATCTTGAGAAACACATCCTGAAGACACTGGCAGAAGATGAGGATTTTGAAAAATACATGAGCTACATTAAAACCCCCAGAGATCACTTCAAGGGTTTCATCAGAGATGAAGTCAGCTGGTACAGCACTCATAAGTTCAGTGTCAGTGTTTTAGCCAAAATGAAGAAGAACATTAAACTCCTTCAGCAGAAGATAATGGAAGCAGCACATGAATCTACTGAACATGTTCAAAGGAAGAGAGGAGATGTTGGTTTGTGGTTGAAGAGTTTCACACAGCAGCTCTCAGATGAGCTGATCTTCTCTGAAAAAGACCTCAGTGGAGTGAATCATGAAGATGTTGATGATTTCAAACTCATAGAAGATGTCATAAAAAAAGAACTTCCTACTATAATGTCAGACATCAGCAGCAGAGTCAGCACAGAGACATTTCCATTAAAGCTGGACTGTAAGTTCAGACCAGATGAGCTTCTGATTGATCACTTCTGTCAGTGCTGTTGGGTTCAGTGTCCATTCTGTGGAGCCATTTGCACCAACACCATAGAAAACCATCATGGAGACCACAGTGTTCCTTTTCATCATAATAATGGACTGAATGGGTGGTTTTACAAAGGAACAACTAACTTGTCTATTAGCATCTGCACATCATCAGTAGCAAGTGATCAATATTTTCATACATATGACTCAGATGATGCAGTCCCCTGGAGAGAATACAGAAGAGCAGGAAAAGATTTTGCAAACTGGAGCATCACCCCTGACCTCTCTGATCTGCCATACTGGAAATGGTTTGTGTGCAGATTCCAGAAAGATCTGGAAAAATACTACAGTAAAACATTTGAGGGTTGTGGTAAGATTCCAGATGAATGGAGAAAATACACAAAACAGGAAGCTTTAGAGAGTTTAGATCAACACATTTAATTGAACAATAAGTTTCTTTCTCTTTGATGACTTTTTGTTACTCACTTGAGTGCCTCTGCCTTTAAACCTCAGCTTCAGAGAATATATCAGAGAAAAGAGTTTAAAATTTAGACCAGTTTTAAGTGTTCTGTTTCAAAACACTCTCTTCCACATACCAGTATTGTTGAACTGGGGCTTCATTTATAAAATGTTGTGTAGAAACTGTCCTATATTTGATCTAATGGGTGTTCGTGTGATACAGAAAAAACATACACACACACCAAAAAATGTAGATTTTTTTTTTTTCACTCCAGGAGCCTCATTTATAAAGCTTGCGTACACGCAAATTTGATCTCAGAGTATGCATAAGCTTAAAGCCATGGGAAAGTAACATAGTCTTTGCCTGAAAAAGTGCTTAGAGCCACGTCAGGGTCTGAGCAGACGTACACACTTTTCCTTGTGTAGTGCAGGTATCTGGAAACATAAGCAGCAGCCATGATGATGATGATGATTAATAATAATAGTATTAGGGATGTGCATTTCGGTTAATTTTCCTGACAGATATTAGACGCTGGATAACTGCTTAAATGTTAACAGACCAGATTAGAATGTTAAATAAAAACTAAATTAGATTAAAAAAATTAAATATATGAATGCCTGAGACCCGTTAATAATGCCATAAATGCGCAAATATCACCATAAACAGAACATGTTTTGACATGTCATCATGCATCTGCCGCACTTTTGTGAACGGAAAAACAGAATAAAGTTGTATATAATTTAATAGATAAGCTTAAACGAAATATGTTTCACTTAAATAAAACAAAAGGTTTGTTTCTTTGATTCGCCCCTAAAAAGCATCCCTCTACCATGACCTCAACTTCGGCCTCACGAAAGTAATTTTTCTTGCCGCTCACCGGTTTTCGACGTTGACTAATGCTCTTTGATATGCTAATGATATTAATTAGGGGGTGTTTACAAGGCAGAGATCTGACACCAGTCAGCTGCGCACAATTTCAAGATCATTTGCGATTTATAAATGTCACATCTGGAAAGAGGCGTACGCACGTGTCCAAAGTTATTTTAATGTTATTCAAGCACAAGACTCGCACAGTTTTCTCTGCTGCAAACACATCTTAGATGTGCACACAGAAAGGTTCACATCATCAAAGTATGTGTCTGTAGTTGCCTGTGTGTCACCAAAGCCTGTAGTTGGCGCTGGTGAGCATCTGATACGAAACCACTTTTCAAGAGAAGTCATGCTGTGCTCTGAAGTGAAAATTTTATCTCACATAGTGTTTTCTGATTTTACGGGTAAGCTAACTGTGAGGTGACATTGCAGACTGTGTTTTTTCAAGTGTTTATATCGCTGTGTTAGTTCAATGTAGTTTACAAATAAATAATCGCGCCGGCGCTCCCGCGGACGATTTGCTCGTCCCCAAGTACTGCAAGCAGGGTGCCCGCGGGTCCTTAAAAAGTCTTAAAATGTCTTAAATAACGTTTTCCTAATATAAGGCCTTAAAAAGTCTTAAAATGTCTTAAATTCAGATTCGATGGGTCTTAATTATTTTGGGTCTCATTACCGCTAAAATATCTTCAGTCTGACGGACCTAATGACTTTACAATCACTGCACAGACCCGTGGTAAGTTACTGCATCATCACAGAGAATCGCAGTAGGTTAGCAGAATGCAGAACACAAGCTCGCGCTGCTGAAGCTCACTCTGTTTGTCTCGAGACTTCAGAACAAACGAGCGTGACAGCACACATAAACTCAGAAGAAACACACTGAGGTAAACATTCTAAATGTTTAGTTTATTCATAACATGATATAGTTCAATAACACCATGACAAGTGAGCTATTTTACTCAATATTCTCACGGCGCAAAAAAACAAACATTCAAAACGCCTACAGAGTGCACGCATTATGTGAAGTCTAGTAAAAATCTGTTTAAACTTATCTGACCACCACACAGAATATGAAAAACTTTAGGAGTGAGCTGTCCACGAAAGTCCTGAAGATACCAGCATGATAACACACTCAATCAGCAGTATCAATCAGTAATGATTTTTGATATGATGATGTTCTGTAAAGTTGCTTTCGGTTATTGATTGATTATTTCAAAACTGTTAAATTAGATAAAATATAAATTTTTAGGTTCCTTTATTGAGCTTACATTTATCAAATATTTTTGTTGTATAGATGTGATGTTTAGTTAGAATTTAGAGGAATACTTGATTGTTTTTTTCTGAATTGTTTAATGTGAGTTTATTTGTATATGCCACTCTTCGTGTGTAAAATGGTTCTTTACATCAAGGTTCACTTTCACCAGTTATTAATGTTTATAAATCAATAATAAATGGTTCTTTACATTAACGTTAACAGGTAACTAATATTGAAATTGAAATACATTTTCATTATTGATATCTCATCAAGTCATGGTTGTGGTTTTTATGAAAACATTTTTTGATAAACAAAATATATCAGTTTCTAATTATTGCTGTGGATAGGTATCATGAACTTTTGCAGCGTATCATGGGTAAGGTCAGGGCTGTACGTTAACTTTTTTTTCACATAGCACTGGTGCTACAAAGATAAAAATCTTTGTCATCATTTTATCTGTTATTAGAAAATAAGAACGAAGATATACATTACAAATACACATAATATACAAATAAAACAAATAGTGTATTATTTTTCAGGTACAGTATTTAGCAGTAACATTCAAGAAATTGAATGAACACATATTCAAATAAAATACTATATACACTATATACATCAATTATACTTTTTTAAAAGCAACTGACTGATGATAAGTTCATCAGTCAAGAGCAGTGAGTGATTTTTTTCTGTGTTTTATTAACATTAAAAGAATAGTTCACCAAAAATGAATATTCTGTCATCTGTCTTTCAAATCTGTCATAGTGTTTCATTTTTATATCATCATTTACTCAAGTTGTTTTAAACCTGAATTAGTTTATTTCGTCTGTTGAACATAAAAGTTATTTTTGAAGAATGTGGGTAACCAAGCAGTTGCTGGTATTTTTTTCCTACTGTAAAAGTCAGTGTGCACCAGCTACTGTTTGGATACACACATTTTTCAAAATATCTTCTTTTGTGTTCAGCACAAGAAAGAAACTAATACAGGTTTGGGACAAAATGTGAGTGAGTAAATAATGACAGAAATTAAGTTTTTTGGGTGAACTATTCCTTTAATGACAGTCGGCAGCATGTTTAGTAGCTACTGCACACGCGTGCAAACTCTCTCTCAACTGTTTACTTTCATTTTAGACATAATCAACTGTGTTTAAATGTAAACCTTGTGTGTTTTTGACAGTATTAGATGCTAAATCAATCAGACGTGAAAGACAACTTAGTCCAATAATCAGACGCTTTTTGACAGGCTCTCAGTGTGAGCGCGCTTCTTGAGTACGCGCTGCAGAACAGCACGTGAATTAAATGTGTAACCGGTATTGCTTTAAAGCAGATGGAAATAGTGTAGTTTTTTGATTGCTCATAAGTGCAGTGTCTCGTGAGAGTAACTACTGCTGAGCTAACACTGATGTGAATGCATGTGGCTTATGGCGTTGTACATTATATTGAGACGGAGAGAGGCGCCAGAACTGCAGCTGATAGAATGTGCGCTGAAGCACGAGACAACAATATTTCTTCAAAAGCAGATCGTGGAGACATTCAAAAATCGTCATATCGCACACCCCTAACTACCAAGTAGAATCAATCTCACACACACAAACAAGCACAACGAAATCACTTCACACTATTAAGCGGCTGTGTTATGAACATGCAAAACTGTATCGCAAGCGTAAATTTATTCATCGCACAGACCAGTTTTTTCGTAGCACGTGTGACATATATGTCGCACTGTACAGCCCTGGGTAAGGTACAGAGTAGATTCTGGTAAGAAACATTGTACGAAAAGTGACACGTGTCATGAGATATAAATGAGAGAACCATAAATACAACACCCTTCAGTCTTGTTATAAAAGTACATTTTTGATGCATCATGAAATAAATAAGGAATCTGGTTTTGAGTGAAATAAATATGAATAAATATATTTATTAAGCATTTATAACATGTGAGTTAAAAATGGCTCACTATTTAGCAGGTATTGCATTAAAGGGGTCATCGGATGCCCATTTTCCACAAGTTGATATGATTCTTTAGGGTCTTAATGAAAAGTTTATTACATACTTTGTTTTTACACAAAGATTCATAAATAACCTTATACTCACTTCTTCTGTAGATGAAGCTGGATCATGAATGATTCGCGTGAACTTAAACGCATTTAGGCAGATCGGCGCATTTCCTTTAAAACGAAAGTAAGGCAAGGCAAGTTTATTTATATAGCACATTTCATACACAATGGTAATTCAGTTTGGACGTAGCACAGTGCTCATTCAGTAAATGCACAGCTAAACAGATGAGTTTTGAGTCTGCATTTAAATGTGACTAATGTTTTAGCACATCTGATCTCTTCTGGAAGCTGATTCCAACTGCGGGTGGCATGATAACTAAAAGCACATTCCCCTTGTTTTGTGTAACCCTTGGTATTTCTAACTGACTCGATCCTAATGATCTGAGTGGTCTGTTAGCAGATATGTTCATTGAATATAAACCTATGTATTTAGGTCCTAGGCCATTGAGTGATTTATAAACAAGTAAAAGTAGAAACCAGATGAGAGGATTAACAATAACGTTACATTATTACATCCAACAACAGAACACCTCAATCGCTTAGGAGTCATTCTTGTCTTCCCCTGCACTGGAGTCGACACAATGGCGGACTGATGACAGTCACTCAGGGGCGGAGCTAAGGTAAGACACCAGTCCAGTTTCTGTGCTGAAACGCTACGGTCAATCAAACTATCATGGGAGGAGCCTGTACAGAACTACGTCATTCTGAACAGCCTGATTTGAGAAAGGGGATTTTAAAATAGGGATTTAAAAAAAAAAAACACTGGGTGGATTTTTATCATTATAGGGTGGATGTGTACAAACCCTGCCAACACACATTTATGTTCAAACAACAGCAAAAGTGATTTTTGCATCCGGTGACCCCTTTAAAATAACCCTTGTTATTCATACATTTATAACTGCTTATCAATGATTTATAATGTATTTGTAAATGAGTTATTAGTCATTTATGAACACCTTTATAAACCCTTTATGAAGGGACCCTTAATGTAAAGTGTTACCAGAAATTCTATACTCAATACCCTGACTTACTTTAATGTATCTGAGAACTTTAAGGTGGATATTATGCATGTAATGCTGGAGGGAGTTGAACAGTATTAAGTTAAACTGCTTTTTGAATATATAAGTCGCAATCTAATTCCATTCCTTAAAGATTGTATGCCTTCAACTATGGCTATTTGGCCAAAAATAACCGCCCAACCAAGGTCAACGGTCAACATGCAGGAAAAAGCACTGGACTAAATGCAAGTTAGACATTGTGTCTCATTAGGAACAGCCATCTCATATTTGGAGATGTAGTTCCAGAGGGAGAAAAGCACTGATATTTGATGTTGCTCCTCTTACAAATTGTTAATATTATATCCTCCTTGCATCTCTAAAGGAATGAAAATATCTTTGAAGCATTTGATAGCAGAGCATCATCGATTGTTCAGGGAGTTGTGTCCTTCTAGGAATATGATTCAATACCCTGAATGCATCAGGCAAATTGGACCACTGATTCATGTATGGACAGTAAGGTACAAAGCAAAAGAGTTTTTTAAAGAAAAATCTTTTTTAAAGACAAAATGGCGTCCTCTGCCTCTAAGCGCAGCAAAGTTTGGAATTACTTAGTTTCACCTGACAAATTTTACACACAACATGTGATCAAAGTTATCATAACAGCACCACTACAATGAGGAATCACATTAAGACCAAACACCGAAACGTAATTATTGACCCACTGAATGAAGACAGACAGCTGCCCATCACAGAATTCGCGACTGCAGGTAGGCGGAGATGTACCCCCGAGCGAGCTGAAAAGACCGCTCAGCTCACAGATCTCAAGATATATGCTTCCTTTAAGTTTCGTAGAGGGAGAAGTATTTAAGGTCTTGCAGTTTCTTGAGCCTGATTACTACATTCCCTCATGGAAAACTATAACAGCGAGAATAAAGCTTCAACACAAGAGCATGGTCTCCAAACTCAAAACTACTTTAGTGACAGTAGACTTAGTGGCCATTACATCTGACAGCTGGACAGCATTAACCACAAAGTCCTTTGTCAAGTAGAGGGAAAATCACAAAACTGTCATTGTGCACTGCGTCATCATTTAGAACTAACGATGGAGCAGAGCCATTGGAAGAGTTTTTAAAAGCTCTGCAATAGAAGGGTTCACGTTTGTGTTAGTGCGTGGAAAAGAAAGCACAAGATGAGAGCATTGCAATCTGTTAATAGTCTATTATACCTGCAATAGTTATACAATTTCATATCTATTATACTTGTATATGTATTAAATATTTATTTTACTTTCAAAATTAATTTGTTATATCATAATAATGTGTGTGATTCTGTCGTTGCCTTTCTTTGATGACGTTCCAGATCTGTTCCAAATGAGCGATTATTGTCAGCGTAAGCACAGGATATCTGTTGAAGTGGACTTCGGAGTAGGAAGCAGTGAACACTGCATAGGGACCCTGTCAGTTGGAATGCACCTCCTTACATTGTATATATTCAAAACAGAATAATTTAGAAAAGGTTTATCTCTTTTTTTGAAAACAAGAGCTCTCTAAATCTCTGTCAATATCAGTGTGGAATATACAAGGCTTCAAAGAAACAGGCTTTGTGCTAAAGAATTTAAACACAGAATTCCACAACAGCATCAAGGAGGATATGAACATTATCTGTAGCTGGGTCTCCTGTAGAATTATAAATAATTCTACCCTCACTCAGGCATGGCAGAGAGTCAGGAGAACAAATCATCTCAACTCTAAATTCCACAACTGCATTGGCACAATACAAACTGGAAAATACCATAGCGGTCAGGGTTCTTCCTGGGTCAAAAAAAGGTCTTCGGTGGTGGCTGATGGTCATCCACCCACACACACACACAGAGAGTATACTCCCCAAGTGATCTGCGAGCCCAATACTGACCAAAACAAAAAACAGTCACTGTCAGGGCATATAATAAAACAAAGTGCTTAAAACAATTGTACATGTAAATGTTACCATTACCAAAATATATTTAGAAAAAAGTATGAAGAACTGAAATGTCACGGGTATCACAATTTGTCTGTTTACAAATATCACAGCCTGCAGAAGAACATTTTACTCGTCTCTTTTTATTAACACTAGAACTTTTTTTTTTTTAGTCGATTTCATCTTGATGGGCCCCATCCACAGCCACCTTGCAGCATACTTCCAAATGTTGGTCCTTCAGCCTGTTCCTCAGTGCTGTTTTCACCTGTAATTGATGGGAAGGTATACAATACGTACACGGATCTCTCACAAATATTTAACACTAAATCCGCAACATTTGAACAAGATTAAATACCAGTTTCAGGGAGGAGAAAAGCCTCTACATCCACAGTCTGGACAGGTGCTGTTAGGGCTATAGCTGCAGCTAAACTCAGGGATGGGTAAATGTCCCTGACATCCGGAGAAACAAGTCAAAGAAATGTCTCCTCTAGTGATTTCATCTGTAGATAGCATGGTAAAACATGGACACATGCTTTGTTGCCTCAAATACAATGCAAAATGTGACGAACTGCAATTGTAACTATTTCTAATTGATTTAACCTATAAAAATAATACCATTGTAGAAATGAATGCATTTAGGTTGATGTTGTTATAATATGATGATAATACATTTTGACTTGAGTAAAATAGCTCACATGTAAGTGACCATTTTTGGGTTATTTTTTCAATGTTTTTTAAATCAAGTTGTTGTATTATTATTATTATTATTTTACAACTACCTTCAAATCTGTACCTCTGACTCTCTGTTCGAATGTATCCCACTCAGCAAGTAATACCGCTGCTCCATATACTCACAAGTATGCATTTTTGAGGCATTTTCTTGTATGCATTGAGGTTGGCGATATCAGATTGTAAATTAGAATTAAAATGAATCAAAAATAGACAGATTTCACTCACATTATCAAGTTGTTTTCGCCTTAATGAGGTGATGTCAGCTTTATGATTTAACTGTCATTTCATTTTTCCATCTTTTATTTGAAGGCACAGAAGTCAACATAACATAGTGGACAATAACTTACATTTAATAATTGAAAAAAATCTATATATTAGAGAAGTATTAACCAACAATGTGCAATCAACCAAATGTTATGATTTATTTAACCACAGTAACCATTATTCTGATAAAAATTGGTTCAATAGTATAAGTTTCTGCCCTCTTTTTGTGTTGGTGTTCATTTTGCAAAGCTGTTGTGATGGTGATCATTTTGCCAAGCATGAACTGTACAAAACACAACCCAGTGTTCTGCAAGTTTAACTGTACTTTCATGATTTGGAGACTGCAAATCCTTTTGGGTCAAAAACAACAAGCCATCAAATGGGAGCAGTGTATATAATTCAAGCTTGGCCAACATTCACCTTAGCCTTCTTTTCAATTCTATTGACAAGAGAAAAATATGGCTTTGCAAAAATCTTTGATCTCATAAGTACTCATTTTGCTTCTGTGAATATGAATTATTTTAAGAGTTGGAATCGGTTGAAGATGAGACGGTTCAGCAGCACGTCATGCATGCATCATATTTTGCATGTTACATATTCTCTCGCATCAAATAAATCAGATTTTTTAATATACAAAATTCCTTTGAATATGTTTTACTTCATTATCGTCCAGATGATATAAAAAGTGGCATGTTTTGCTGATCAGAACAGACCACCCTTGCCTGTTTTATGGTTAAAGCATACATTTTTTTTCATCATATTTTATTGCTGTTGCACATTTACGCACATCAAAAATCTTTGATCTCATAAGTACTCATTTTGCTTCTGTGAATATGAATTATTTTAAGAGTTGGAATCGGTTGAAGATGAGACGGTTCAGCAGCACGTCATGCATGCATCATATTTTGCATGTTACATATTCTCTCGCATCAAATAAATCAGATTTTTTAATATACAAAATTCCTTTGAATATGTTTTACTTCATTATCGTCCAGATGATATAAAAAGTGGCATGTTTTGCTGATCAGAACAGACCACCCGTGCCTGTTTTATGGTTTACATTTTTTTCATCATATTCTATTGCTGTTGCACATTTACGCACATAAAATCAAAACAAGTTTCCTTTTGTGCCTCTTATATAATGTAGCGTCTGGACCAATCAAACACACAATATATATTTTGTTAGCTAGATTTAACAAATACTCTGTAACACCCCTCAGTTAACAAGCCATATGAGGACCTATGGACCCTTCCCCCCGAAAGGCGTAACACCGCCGGACCCTGGTAACCATGGCAACCCTGACACCAGATACGTTTACGACCTTATGGAATGTGACCAGGGAAAATGTCCCATAGCAAGAGGCAAATGCACAGGAGAAATGGACTTTTCTACTAATTAATTCATAGGAAAACCTTTCTTTGAATGAACAGTGTATCCTTCAGGTCATGGTGTATGTTGTCTTTTGATATTTTTAGACTATTTTATGCATGCTTATGAGGATCTTCTCCAACCTTAAAGGCCCCGCTCCAGGGACCCTCCCAGGTTCGGTGGTTCTGTTAGATTTCGATAAGATGTGAGCTCCAACGCTCCAGGACATCCTAAGTTACATGCCAGTCTTCGGCCTCGACCGTTCCATTAATCAAGATTCTCTGACTCAAAACTGGTTCTTTTCATCGACCAACTTTAGTAAGGATCACTGGGACTTTCAGATTGCATCAAGCCTTTCTTTCAGACAGACGAGACTTGCAAGTATCCAAACTTAGTCTTATTAATTGATACATTAGGTATAATTTTCACCTTGTTACAA
>NW_015507027.1:59940-70688 GCF_001515645.1 Sinocyclocheilus grahami
TGTGTGTGTGTGTGTGTGTGTGTGTATGTTAGACCAGTTTATGTAGGATGTTAGACCAGTTTAAGTGTTTATGTAGTATGTTGGACTAGTTTACGTGTTTATGTAGTTAATAAAACCTCACTTGTATCACACTTGATGTTGTTCATTGTTTGCTCATAACTGGAGTCACTTAATCATGCAGATTTATGCTACAAGCTTTTGTAGAATTGTACAGTAAGAAAGTTATTTCCTTTAACCAGGAAATTAACGTTTCAATCTTGACTCTTGCTCTGGTGTGTGGAATATTTTCTCATCTTATGTAATCCATTTTGAATCGTAGATAAAGGAATGAAGCTAGATCAAGAAGCTCCTGTGTGGCTGGGTCATACACAGACTGATTCAAACTGACAAAGTCCATGGTAACTCCAATAACTGCTCTGCTCTGGCACTCATCACAATGAGACTTGATATCTGCAAATGGGAACTCATCTCCACACACAACACATTTCTGAAGTGGTCCAATCAACTCATCTCTGTTAGGAAGGCTTGCCATCACAAAACAACAGTATGTCATTTATGTTTTACATGAATTTAAAAACATTCCCTGTTTGGAAGTGTGGAACTGAATTGATTCAACTAAGTTTTGTTGAAGCCGGATGAATGAAAATGGTTGCATGACCAATTTGATTTTGAGGATCTTGCAAATAATTTACATGGTATCCCTCGTTTGGGAAGGGTATCAAGCTGCGATAACGGCTCCTTGTGTTCCCAGATACTTTTAGTAACTCGAACCCACCACCTTGTCTGAGTTTTGGAAAAGCTTCCATGATGACAACCTTACATTTTTGGAGATCCGTATGGCATCCTTTAAGAATGATACCAAGACAAATCTTCCATTTACTGCATAAATATGTGTCTTCAATATTGCCACTGTGATATAAGCCAGTGTCGTGTCTTTTTCCTCTGTTCTTAGAAATTACACTCAGTCTTGGGTTTTTTTGAAGTCAAAAGAAATACACTTTATTTCAACAATGAGAATAAAGTGGAGAATCTCTGCAGAGAACATCTCCAGAACTTCTTTGAATCTTCCTTTTTATACATTTGGATTTGGAGGCATGGGGTAAATATTCCATATAGTTTTTCCATACATATAATGGTTCCTTTGTGCATATCATTCTCCCTAGAGACAAAAGCCCCTCCTCTCTAGTCTTGTTATGTTAAAGAAAGCCCCCCCACTTATGGTTTTTACAGATGTTTCTCATCTTAGGTTTGTACTCTTTGCCACGTAGGCATGTTTTTACACACAGGCATATAGGATTATAATGGAAGTATAACTAGATATATTAATGGCTAGATTCGCCTTGATTATACTTGATTAATTCCTATTTGGATTAATAAAAATCTTCTACACCAGACAGTGTATGTTTTGAAAGCTACAATTCGGCCAACTTTTGTATTTCATGTTTAGGTAGTTAAAATGACTACTGACCTTACCTAATCCAAATGTGCTCAAGAAAAACTAACTCTTACACACAAAAACTTCTTTTTTAATTATCACGTTGGTCCACTTGGGAAAATGTGTAGATGTCACTGTTTTACCCCCTCAGACGTGAATCTTACACGTTTGCGTTAACATACCTAGTGGAGAAATGCCCAAATGTTGACACGCAATAGCCATAAAAATCATAAAAGCCACGACCTATTTTGTTTTTCATTAAACCGATAAAAATAGTATATCACTGTATTGACGATCACTGAGCATACAAGTCCATGTTAAGAAACGAGACAAACGTATTTTTTATTTTCAAGGTGAAAATGATTAATTTGCCCTGATCCATTCCGAAAAAAATTGTGTAAATGTCACGTTTTAATGACGTAAAACCTTACTGTCATATGAGTAAAGCATGCAACCAGAGCCTTGATTTTAGTTTCTTTTCATGCTTCCCCAACTGCTTGACACCTCGTTTATTAAATCAATGTTAAACCATGCTAACCATAACCTTTTAATTACTCAACCTAGTTCCATTGCTTAGCAACTACGGGAAACAACTTCAGTGCCACCTTAGTGCTTACAGATTAGGAGACAGTAGTATGTGTTCACTGCATTTGTAATGTTGTACTTTTAATTCAGAGAAGAAAAATGTTGCTGCGGTAGGATACATTAATAGTGCAAACCCTCTCCAAACGTGAGAACTACACGACAGAAAATACCCGGATGTTAGTGACGTCACCACAATTTGCAAAAGTTTAATTTAAAGAAGAAAAAAATAAACACTGAATAACTATTTCACAGGATTAATAGCCTCAAAATTCGAAACTTGCATGTTTTTTCCAGCTGTGGAAATTCTGGGAAAATACCCATTAATGACATTAACATTGATATATTAATACATTACATCATACAAGGAAACGCCAGTCTGCATAGGCAACCCCACGACCCCCCAAAAAGCGCGGACTAGCCAGGCTGGTATTCGCATTTCTTAGCTTGCTAAGAGCTATTGACATGGAGCACTTCTTCCATTTAAAGAGGCACAAAACCATTATTTGTTAATCACATAAAAATAAGCTCCTGCCAAATACCCCTGGGGGGCCCACCCCACACTTTGTACACATTCCTCTCTATATGACATGGCAGTGGTTCCCAGAGTATCTGCATTTGTTTGAAATGCAGATGTACGGGACATTGTTACCATAATGGCGATCTGTACAGCAAGTCGACCCAAAGAAATCGCCGTTCTTATTAAGTTGTATTGGTTGTAAATAAAGCGATCTGGGTTTTTTGTGTGTGTGGCTAAGACAATGTGCAAATGTGATCATTGTTCAAATTACGGAGTAATCATCTTGACATGTAGGCTATTTTAAACCCAAAAAGTAAAATAAATAAATAAATAAACTGCCCGGGACACCATGCCCTGATGTTAGTGACTAATCAGCCAAAGACCAGAAAAATTAGGCAACTTTTAAATAATTTCATTGTATTATTAATGTGAAACCCATTTTTCTAATGTCTCTTTCCAGAAAGAGACGTGCAAATGAGGCCGGTCGGATGTACTGCCAAATTCTCTGAAACGCCTTTGGAGACATCTTATGGTAGAGAAATTAACATTTAATTCACGGGCAACGGCTCTGGTGGACATTCCTGCAGTCAGCATGCCAATTGCACGCTCCCTCAAAACTTGCGACATCTGTGGCATTGTGCTGTGTGATAAAACTGCACATTTTAGAGTGGCCTTTTATTGTGGCCAGCCTAAGGCACACCTGTGCAATAATCATGCTGTCTAATCAGCATCTTGATATGCCACACCTGTGAGGTGGATGGATTATCTCGGCAAAGGAGAAGTGCTCACTAACACAGATTTAGACAGATTTGTGAACAATATTTGAGAGAAATAGGCCTTTTGTGTACATAGAAAAAGTCTTAGATCTTTGAGCTCAGCTCATGAAAAATGGGGGCAAAAACAAAAGTGTTGCGTTTATAATTTTGTTCAGTGTATGTCATTCAGATCAGAGATTAGAGGTTGCTCCACACATAGTTTGTTTGCTATTTAAAGGTATATGTACCAAAAAGTCTACGGGTCTTGATTGAATCTCTGCCTTCTTGTTAAAAACTTGTGCCAATTAACTTACTCCAGCATTCTGTCCTATCTTTCAGAGATCTATAGATTTGCATAGCATTCCTTGTTTGTGGGGAATTTTTTTTATAAAAAATTAGGCCGGTTCCCAAGAAAAATTGGCCAGTTGAGAATTGTAATTTTTAGACCTGTGGCTTCGACTTCAAATATTTTGAAATGTTTTGAAAGACTAGTAGTAAATGTTCTAAAAGAGGAGGTCAGATGATCACTTGACCCGCTTCAGTTAGCTTATAAGGCTGGACGAGGCACTGAGGATGCCATTAACTGTATTTGGAAAATAGACATTTAATAGATTGCATGTTTACTTTTTTATAGATTTTAGTTCTGCCTTTAATACACTCCAACCCAAGATACTAATTAGGAATCTGATAGAATTGAAAGTGAACCCCTTTTGTATCAAATGGTTTTATTTGTTTTTAACAAATCATACACAACCACTTAGGGTTATTCTGAGGTGAAAACCAGTAATATGGGGGTCCCGCAGGGCTGTGTTAGTTTTGTTTTTGTTATATACTAATGAGTGTGTTTCATGTCAAGATAATATTTTTTGTGGCTTATGCCAATTTTAATTGCAATAAATAGGCATATAAACACCTTAATCACACTATTACCACTTTGACCAAAGTTCGGACATACACGGATAATATTTGTTATTCACAAAACTTTGTGAATGAACTCCTTGACATTATTCACAAGCAGGCTCAGTTCTACGGGAGTCAAGCGAAAGCAAGAGCACTCTCAGCTGAAGCTGTAAAGATCTGATATTGGCGAAACACATCTGGCAAAAGATACAGTGAGTTTGCACACAAAGAGCTTCAACGGGTTATATTTACAACATGTTTTGCAGCGTTACCGACAGTGTCAATCAGACAAATATGTTAATTTCTTGAACACAACAGCCAATCAGAGACAATTCAGCTACAATCCACTCCTTGCTCAAAATGCTGGAGTTTTTGTTGAGTGCTGAGTTATGCAAGCTTACGAATCCTCTCATTATATGAAACGTATACACAAAGTAAATAATAGATTCATTGTGAGGTAGAGAGAGATACATATAATGGAACTTTGTGAAATTATGATATTGGTTATTAGGCACTGCAGTGAATATCACATGATCTATAGACATGTATTGCATTTGATGTAAGTGGACAGTGGGCAGTATCTCGCCTGCTGTATGTGAGTTCATCATTTGTGCTGTGGGGATGTGATTTATGGTGAAAAAATAACCACACTTCTTAGCAAATAATAAGAATAATGAAAATTGCATGTAAACGGGAGTGAAGAGGTTTGTGTCATGTAAACATCTTAATGTGTATAAGCCTTTACTCTGATCATTGGAAATAATCGCATTATTGGTGCACATGTAAACGTGGTGAATATGGCTACATGTCCTGCTGCTGATGTTAATGCTGCTTCATCTGTAGATCTCTCTGTTGCTGCTGCTGTTCCTCCTGATGCTCCTCCAGCTACTACACCTTCTGTTTATACTGTAGGAGCTTCTTTTCCAGCTGCTGCTTTTCGTTTTCCTTCTGTTGGAGATCATTCCTCAGCTTCTGATTCTCCTGTTCCTTCTGCTTGAGCTCCTTTATTATCTGATGCTTCTCCTGTTTCTTCTGTAGCAGCTCATTTTTTAGCTGCAACTCCTCTTGTTTCTTATCTAGCAGCTGCTTTTTTATCTGATGCTTCTCCTGTTTCATCCATAGCAGCTCATATTTTAGCTGCAACTCCTCTTGTTCCTTCTGTATTAGCTGCTTTTTTAGGGAATGCTTCTCCTGTTCTTTCTGTAGCAGCTCATGTTCTAGCTCTAGCTGCTTCTCTTCTGTCTGTAGTTAATTTCTCAGTTGATTTTCCCTTTCATTCAGTAGGAGCTCATTTCTCAGCTGCTTCTCCTCTTGTTCCTTCTCTTCTATCTTGTTTTTCAGGTACTTCTCATCCTCTACCTTTTGTGAGAGCTCATTTCTCAGCTGCTTCTCCTCTTTTTCCTTCTTCTGGAGCTTCTCTTTCAGTGTCTGCTCCCTTTGTTCTTTCTGTAGGAGTTCTAGTTGTAGATGCTGCTCCCTCTGTTCATTCTCTTGGAGCTCATTTTTCATCTGTAGGATGTCATTTTTCAGTTTATTTTCCTCCTTTTGAAGCCTATTGTTCCACTGCTGTGCTCCTAGAAATATAGCTACTATCAGTATGATAACACTCAAAATAAGTGTAATGTTTAACTTCATTCCGTCTTTCCCTGTAATCTCTGTCTGGATTGCTCTGAACATCTCAGGAGTGTAATGCCTCATTCCACTTTCTCTCCTCAACGCATTGATCTTCAGCAGCAGTTCTGTGATCTGATATTGATTGGTTCTATCTTCATTGTTGAATGAGTGATATCTGCCACCACAACTATCAACTAGTTTTGGTAAAAAGTGGCTTTTCCTGACGTACTCCTCTAAAGATTTACCCCTCAGCAGATCAGTGTGAGTAAACAGAATGATGGTACGAAGCAAAGCCTCTTTTCCAAAGTTCTCCTGAATCCAGTTCCTCTCTTCTTCTGTGAATCTAACCCCCAGTTTGATCACCAGCAGGAACACATGAGGACCAGGAGCAGACATCTCTACAGACCTCTCTATTTCAGCCTTTACTTGCTCTTTTGTGATAGATGCAGTGAATAGTCCTGGAGTGTCAAATACAACAATGTTCTTCCCGTCCACGTATCCTTCCTGTTTCTCACATATTTTACTGGACTCTTTAAATGCATTTCTGCCCAGGATTGTGTTTCCTGTTGCACTTTTTCCTGCCCCAGTTTTACCCAGGAGAATAATCCTTAGATCACCTTCTGGCAAAAACAAACAAGAAACATAAAAGAAAAATATATATATATTAAAATCAGACACAATCATAATACAACCCTCCGGTGCTCATCAGTCACTTTTTACTAAAAGATTTTGTTTTGATGCTTTACAAAATCATGGCTTGGTGACTTTTATGGCACTTGGTATGTGAACACACACACACACACACACAAATTTATGATTAAAAAAGGCTAAGTGGTTTAAATATATAATTTGGTCTAAAAACAACTAGGGAATTTATTAGCCTTTTATATAGAGCTGTACATGAATATAGAGCTTTTCTTTACTCCCACCAGAAGGCACTAATCTACCTTCAAAAATCAGATTAAAGGCCTAGTCTCAATTTTAACTTGAAATATTGCATTAATTGAGAAAAAATTAATTATATTATTTTCAATGGGAAATATTAATTAGTACCATAAAATTCTGAACAAAAAAAAAAGGTAACACTTTATAATAACTTCCATTAATAAATCATTAACAAACATTATATAATGCTTAATGGATCATTAGTTAATATATATTCACATAGCTAAAAATATTATATAATTTGTACTAATAAACTTATTAAACATTACCTAATGATCAACAGATAATTATTTCATGAAAAATAATGCTACATCGTGTAATACAAATGTCATTAAACATTTAATTAATATGATCAAGCCCTTCTTGAGAATCTACAAATGATTTTAACATATTGTTAGAAAACACTCTCTGTCTGTATTGGTTCCAGATGTTTTTTAATCATTAAATCACCACCACAGCGTCTTGTCTCCATTGGCAAAACACACGATTTGTGTCGATTGCAAGTGACGTCGCAGGTATGGGAGAGTGCAAGTGGCGCTTTCAAGTGACTTTGTAATTTAGTTTCTTTTTTCTTGTCTTCACCACCTGGCTACTGTTGTAAAATGTTGAGAGATTCAAACAAAAAGAATAAATAAATAGAACAAAATAGAAAATAATAAAGACTGCAAGTGACATCGCTAGCGGAAGCGCAAGTGTCTGAGAGTGCAAGCCTGAGAATGCACAACTGAGAGTGCAAGCGCCAGCTGCAGCCAGACCCTTCTCAATTGTACTGTTGCAAGAATCTTGAGTCAAGCAAGGAATCCGGGCAATTTAACTTGAACTGACACTTGATTATGATGAGATCATCCAAGTGTTTAACACAAAAGCCCTCTCTTCTCAGACTGATTTTTTAGGAAGATATGTAAAGGTAAGGACAAACATTTTCTCAATTTTCTAAAAAAAAAAAAATTGTACCATTATTTTATACAGTGTTTACGGTTTATACTGGTGTTGATGAGCCTCCATTTTTAGCTAATGATAGCGATGATAATGATAGTGATAACAAGCACACATGATAATTCATGAGTGACAGGTTTTTAGCACAATAATGGATCAGATTTTTAACTTGTAGCAGTATATTCAAGTGATTGCAATACCAGAGTGGCATAAATATAAGTTGTTGTTACATTAAGAAATGGAGAGTGATCCTCTCAAACCAGGAATTACATCTGTCGTGGGAATGACTCCCAAGGCTTTTTGTGAATATTACTGTAACTCTGAGAGCACAATTGATTGACTTAATTGAAATCAAAAAGTAGACTACTCCTGTCAATCGCCATGTGCACACTGGCCTGACCAGGACATCTGTAACTTTTAAAGAGTTTAAGATTGATTGATTGATTGATTGATTAACTGATTGGCAAGCTTAATTTAATATCCAGGATTTTCAATTCAGTTATGAAAATGGTCATGATTGCTTGGCGAGGGAGCCCTCGTGGTTATGCATTAATCACAACATATCACCAATCCACACTCATACACTACCTCTCTCTGAACACCTGATGCTTCTTTTTCCAATGGGCAAGTTCAGATCTAGGGGGTATTGCAGCAGAGCAAACTTTATGAAAAAAAAATATGCTCATGGAATAAGAAATTGCAGTGTTGCAGCATTGTTACAGCACAACATGGATTATGCATCAGCATTATATGTATCCACATAACAAATTCTAATGATGCCATAGCTTTACAGGATACAGCATCACTTTCTTTTTGTCATCTACATTGACAACTTTGTTAGCATGTAAAATACTATGTTGAAAATAAAAATCCATTTTGTCTGATTTTTGTGGATTTGTTCTGATCTACACAACTGTATATTTCCGTCTGGTGAATATTTATGCAGCTCTTTAATAAAACAGTCACAGTAACAGTCCAAACAGTTTGGCATTTTTGCAACACAATACTCCCACTTTAAGCAACGTGTTACACTATTATTTGAATTTTCGTGCTGTTTAGCTTAACCCTAAAATGCATACATAACTTTACTCCATCCACAGGAGCTGTTACTTTTTATTGCTATAATAATCCATATGCACCTTGAACTTTCGACTTTTTTATTGACACATTGTTAAAACAAATCATGATTATTGCTTACTCAGCCTATGATGTTCCTTTTATTTCCATTTTATTATCAGCTAACCATAATGTTTAAATTAAGAAAAAGCTCAAGATAATAACTTATGAGGTATACCTGATATATGAATCCCAAATATGATTCTTACACTATAATTATCATATTCATTAAATCTATATGAGTCTTGCCTCAAACTCAGCCTCCTCTGGGCCTGATATATAAACAGTGTATGCAACATTACATAGCTAATTAAAAATATCTTACTAGAAAACTGATTTTCAGCAGTATAATATCTTATAGACACTTACAGTCATCTACTTCCTATTTTATATTACATGTGATAGTATCATGCAAGGATGGCAATACTGTATGCATATGGAATTTAAGTGCACAAGAGGTAATGCATAATAAAATAAAGCACTGTAAGCTCCATATATGGTAATTTTGAGGAGGAGAAGGGTTGGGAAATCTATGCACAATCTTCCACTAACTGTTATTTATGAAGTGAATTTTGCGCAGGTTATTGCGTACATAAAGTTTTACAAATCTGAAAATGTACATGCATATGCAAAATTTGTCTAAATTTGTCTTTTGTGCAAAAATAATTATACTTAAATTAGACTTAACCCTCTCAGATCATAGCTTGGACTTGTACTTGGATGGAACTTGAATTGGAACTGGTCTCCAACATTGGTGGGTAGTAAATTAATATAAGAGTGACTGGATGAGTTTAATTAGGCTTAAAATGCAACCTTATCATCAAGTCATTTCAAACTGATTATTACTGATGATAGCTCTTTACGGAACAACAATAATTGTATAAAACTGTCACCAATCATTAATGACCACAGCATGTAATCAAATGACAAACAAAAAAAATGCCTTGTTTTGTCGATGTCATCCTCCAGTTCTTTAATGTAATTTTCTCTAAATTCAAAGATGTAAGATATAATTAATCTTTTCTGTATTGTACTTTATTTACAGTTGCTCATACAGGGACTGGACAATAAATGGCTTATTCTCAATAAAGAAAAATAGTCTTAATTAAAGGGGTGATGCGATTTCAAGTTTTCCTTTCTCTTTGGAGTGTTACAAGCTGATTGTGCATAGATAAGATCCCTGAAGTTGCAAAGACTAAAGTCTCAAAACCAAAGAGATATTCTTTATCAAAGTTAAGACTCTGCCACGCCCCCCTAAAACGGCTCGTTCTAACACGCCCCCACATATCTACCTCACTATGTGGAAATATTAGCATGATGCGCCCAAATGTGCACGCAAAGAAAGAAGGCGTGGTTTCAGTAACCGCAGTTAGTGTTGAAGCAGCATGTCAGGGAGACGCTGTGTGTTTCTAGGCGAAAGCAAAAGCACTTTATTTGGAAGCACGTCTTCCAGAAGTAGATGCATTTAGGAATCTTTAAGATGACTTACAGCAGAACAGCAATGCATTTTATAGATGACCGTTTCGTGAACCTAGGAGAGGAAGTAATTCTGACTTTGCTATGACAATCCGGCGCTTCTGAATCAGCTACTGTTTTGTTAAAAAACATACCTAATTTAAATTAGGCTTAGCTACTGTTTTGTTATTAGTTTAAGTATTTGCTATCGACTGTTCAAATGCGGAGTTTTGCGCATCGTGCGTGTGTGTGCGTGCGAGCGAGAGAGAGAGAGGTGTGTGCGCGCATGTGCGTGAGGTGTGTGTGCGAGAGAGAGAGGTGCGTGTGCGTGCGCGAGAGAGAGAGAGCGGTGTGTGTGCGCGCGAGCGAGAGCACGCGCGTGTGCGTGGGGTGTGTGCGTGTGCGCGAGAGAGAGAGCGAGACACATCACAGAGGAGTCAGCTGTCTTAACCGTGGCTTGTGTACTGCAAACACATACCAGCGTCATCAC
>NW_015507027.1:70768-100038 GCF_001515645.1 Sinocyclocheilus grahami
ACATCACAGTGGAGTCAGCTGTCTTAACCGTGGCTTGTGTACTGAAAACACAAACCAGCTTCATCACTGTGTCTGTCACGCGACTCTGTTGCCCTTTCGGGTTCTGTCTTTACATTTATTTTGAAAGATGAAGCTGGTGATTATGGTAACATTTCCGACGAGTGCTTGCGGTGTTCGGCCAATCACAATGCACTGGGTCAGCTGGCCAATCAGAGCAGACTGCGCTTGTCGGAAGGAGGGACTTTGTAGAAAACGAAGCGTTTGAGAGAGGCGGGGCATAGAGGGCCTACAATAATGTACAGTATTTGAAAAATAATGTGTTTTTGAACATTAAAGCATGTCAACATATTCTGTTACACCAAATACACAAAATAATGATCTTTAAAAAAATCATCATATGACCCCTTTAAAAGAAAGAGTACAACTTACCAAAATCCATATTCTGTCTCGTGTAAAAGCTTAATCGTGTTTCAACTTCAGAAAGACGTCAATACAACAGCTTGTAAACAACATAACGTCACATTTACCTTAGAAAAAGTGTGACCATACACTCGTTAATCAGCTAGAAAAATTTACTCGAGAGGAGAATAAAAATATAAATATGCACCATGTAACATTCATTATAATTTTTACTGTTCTTCAATATTTCATTTATGTTTATAAATCAGTCAAGTTTTATGACAGCCACCATTTAAATTTTTATATTTCAAAAAACGAATTGGAGTAGAAATATGATATAATATATAATAGTAGAAACATAATTGTAAAGTTATGTTTATTATTATTATAAAAACGTCATTGAGTTTAATTTAAGTGTTTGTATGCAAATCAGTTAATTTTAACACCCAATATTATAATGTACCACCTGCTGTCTCTCATGTATATTTAACAGCATTAGTTGTAAAATATACATTGAAATTTGAATCAAATCGCAAGCTTGTGAATATAAATTGAATCGAATCATGAAATTTATGTCAATCCCCAGCCCTATTTGATGTAGTCATTCCCGTCGCTTCAGAACATTACAGTTGAACCACTGGAATAACATGGACTACTTCCATGACCTCCTTCACAACAACACGTCAGGACCTAATTGACCTCATCACTTCTGTAGTCCACCCAGCAGTGATGTTCAGTGAGATGACAGAGCACCTCAAAAGCAACAGGCACTTTAAGACAACTAAAACAGGGGTGCCCAATCCCATTCCTGGAGGTGTACCTCCTTGCAAAGTTCAGCTCCAACCTTGATCAAATACCAGCTAATTAAAATCTTCAGGAGCACTTTGATAAGGATTGGAGCAGGTAGGTAGAAATCTAGAAACAGGATTGGGCACCCCTGACCTAAATATTTCTGCAAAATCAAATATAAAAGATTGCACAAAAATTAAGATCAGGGAATTATCACCAGGCGTGTTGTTGGTGGATGCATTAAAATAGGCATATATACAGAGCCGATTTCTGAGATGTACAACTTAATTTGTTTGTCAAATTTTAGCTTTGTTGTGCGTGTTTTGTCGTGGAGTGTACAGGGGGTAACAAGAAGCAATTAGCCTCTCCCGACCGGCAATCAGATGGTTGGATGAATTTCTGACATGTTGTTCGGCCCTCATCAGGGGTGCCGCTAAGGGCGGGGATGGGGGGGGGGTTTGGGGTTAGTCAGGACGATTCTAAGGGCCCACACACTTTTGGGGCCCCCAGAGATCTGTTTTATTAGTAGTAACAGTACTAGTAGTAATGTCATAGAAGAGTTACAAATAAAACAAAATTATGGCTTATTTCTGCATTTCCAGCAAAATTAAACTAGTGTGCCGTGACAGTTTGTCAGGTGTGCGGTGGAAAATTATCCAAACTTCCTATCTCTTTTATATTTCATTATTATTATTTTAAATCAGTGCTATTGGTCTTCCTTATTTCTGTTTTGAGGGTTTTACAAATATTTAACAAATGAAAAGCATTCAAAAGAGCTTGTCATATAGTGTGAGCAGTCAAGTTGCAGCTCAATGATCGGACTGTATAGTGTGAGCACTTAAACCCTGAGCTTTGGCTTGACATTGCATGCAATTTACTTGTACAGTTAGAGTTGGTATTTAATAAAAATGTTGCTGAAAAAGCACATATTGTATGCCCGGCTTTAGGAACACAGGGTGACGTTTATTTTTAAAGATGCCCCTGATCACGTCTTATCATTTGAAAAACCAGACACATAATTCTCAATCAAATAGTCAAAGCATCATCAGGCTTGTCGATCAACTTGTTTATTCAACAAATTGATTTATTGTTTGTTTGTTTATTTGTTTGTTTGTAAGGGAATGAACATTTATTTTTTTATTGTTTGGTTGTTTGTAAGGGAAGACAGATGGGCTGATTAGACCGAACTTGTTTGCATAAGTGTTCTTTTCTATATATTCTGTTCTAATTTCTTAACACTGACTCGAGATTAGCAAGAGCCACACATTTGACATTGGTCATTTTTTAATGAAGAGACAAGCAGACTTTAAAAAAAAATATGACAGATTTGCTTTTCTTTTTGGCATTGGTATTTTTATCATGAATAGGAAAATGAGTGGTAGAAATATAAGTGCAGTTACTCTAATAGATTCTCTGAAAATAATTACTGTTCATTTAATATTATTATTATTATTATTAACTATTTTTATTTATTTCAGCAACTTGGACACAGCTCTCCAGACTATCTGTGTGAAATTGCAGATCAGTGCTACAAGCAGGGTTGCCTGATGGCATTGCACAATCCACCTTTGACTCTTGACTGGAACAACAGTGATGATGCATGTCCCTTTCCACCAATTACCAAAAAAATCTATGCATAAAAATGATGTGACAGATGACTAAAGAAATGAGTTACCAAGAAATAAATGTAAATATACCCAGGGGCTGCATTAAGACTTTTCTCTTGTATTCTTGTTCACAAAAAAAATAAATTTTAAAATAATAATAGTCAAATAAATGGTGATAATACTTGTTTAGTTCAGATTCAGTACATAAAGTATATAGAATAAGATTTTGTGAAATCACATCCTTGATTTATTGCATTATTTTAGTATTTCTGTGACAATTTGTGAAATCATTCAAACAAATCCTAGAAGATTTGTATCATTTATATAATTAATTTACTCATTGTGTTTGTGATGTTGATTGTGATGTGTGATTATTTAATGTTGTGATGGTAAATAAAGCATTAAAAACTACTTGAGTTTTGCAGCATTCCAGCAAGAAACGTGTATGAGCTTATATTTTATCTTGTGAAGTTTTACAGATTAATCATTTAAACTATAATCTATGACTTCTCCTCTGGCTGCACAAGAACACATTTTATAATGTCTTTGTTCAATTAAAAGTCTGAAGAGTCTCCCCTACAGCAAAATGCTTGATTGGGATGTGATTCAATCCACAGTAAGGACCCTTTCTGTCACATTGTCAGACATGCACTCTTAAATAATGCCAATAGAATGTAGAATAAAGGGGTTTACGTGCAGGGCGAAAGAGGGGTTAAAGGGATAGTTCACCCAAAAAAGAAAATGTGTTATTAATTTACTCTCAGGCCACCCAAGATGTAGGTAACCTTTTTTTCTTCAGTAGAACAGTAAAGAAGATTTTAGTTAAAACTGTGATCCTTGGTAGCTGCTGACTTTTATTTTATGAATCACCATGTACACTAGGGCTGGGCAATTTCGGTCCTGGAGGGGCACTGTCCTGCAGGGTTTAGCTCCAACCCTAATCAAACACACCTGAACAAGCTAGTCAATGGGTGCATTCGAAATCACATACTCAATGAGTAGGTACTTAATTTCAATAAGTACTTACGTAACGATATTTGGCTGTAGAGTACCTACTCTATTAGTGCTCGTTAACTATGAATGCGATCCATACATCATCCACCATGTTGACGTTATCATCATAGGCAGAGTTTCACAATTTTGCCTGGGGGGGGCACCTACCGGCAGACCACGAGCTCTGATTTTTTTATATATATATATACCATATTTTCTACATTTTAATTATTTATAGCCTATATAATTTCTTCTTCATTTAAAATACATTCACAATTAACAATGGTAGGCTATACAAAGAGTGGAATTGTTTTTTAAAAACAATGAAAAATTATTTAGCCTTAATTTGCTCATTAAAATAATGAGATAATACAAATAAAATGAGGTCATATTTATATTATTAATAGCTCTGGCATAGCTTCATTACTGTTGTGGTGTAGTGAGCTAAAGCACTGAGCTGGTCAGCAGAAAGTTGCTGGTTCGATCTCCGCAGTCGACAGCACCGGTGAGTTTTTACTCCAGGTGGCTGCAGGGGGATTGAGGTCCCTGTAATAAGAGCATTGTCTGACAAATGAATAAATGTAAATGTGATTTTTGTCTTAGGCACAAACACTCAATAAATCAGCTTATTTCTTAAAGTTTATTTCTTGGCAAGGTACTACTATAATATAAATGCATGCATATATTTCATACAGTTTCTATTTGGGGGGTTTAAAGGGTTAGTTCATCCAAACATTCAAACAATTAAAACGATTTTGGTTAAGTTTGTCCTGCTGGTTTGTGTTCACACAATATCAGTCGATGTGAGACTGACTTTCAGATTCTTCATGACATTATTTGATGATGCTTTTAAAGCTTCTGAAACTCAGGTTTCATTGACTGATGTTGTATGAACAAGAATTGTCTTAGGCACAAACACTCAATAAATCAGCTTATTTCTTAAAGTTTATTTCTTGGCAAGGTACTACTATAATATAAATGCATGCATATATTTCATACAGTTTCTATTTGGGGGGTTTAAAGGGTTAGTTCATCCAAACATTCAAACAATTAAAACGATTTTGGTTAAGTTTGTCCTGCTGGTTTGTGTTCACACAATATCAGTCGATGTGAGACTGACTTTCAGATTCTTCATGACATTATTTGATGATGCTTTTGAAGCTTCTGAAACTCAGGCTCCATTGACTGATGAAACCAGCAGAACAAACTTGACCAAACTCCCATGGTCTTTTGGTGTTGCTCTAGATGTTCTCGCTGGCTCTGGGTTCACGGAGGATGAAGAGACCACAGCAGCATCTGGCCCAGATGAGGCAGTAAGAGGTGGAGTGATGGAGCGACTCATCCATGGCACTGGACCATTTCCAGGATGCTGCTGTGGTCTTCTCCATCCTCAGTGCTCACACCAGTCTGCAGACGTTTCAGATCCTGCAAAAATGCACAAACACAATACAAAAGCAGTCATTTTAACAGCACAATGTCATTTGATTTCTGTATTAGAAGTAACAGAATTATCTTATTTATAATTTTGTGTCAGGTTTTCCCTTTTTTCCACAAATGCCGCCGTCACCTTTCCTTGCAGGTCCTGCTCCACCACAAAAGCTCTGCAGCAAATGCACAGAAGGAAAAAATCGATAAAGTAATCCTCGTAGCATCTACTCTCTTAGACAACTCAAATTGTTCTGAGTATTGAACTCCCGACAGATGCTGTGAGAGCCCTCCAGTTCAATCAATCAAACTTTATTTATAAAGCACTTTAAAACAACAGAAGTGAACCAAAGTGCTGTACAGAAGAATAAATAAAAACATAACTCATACAAGGCATAAAATACAAATGAAACAATTTAAGACATAAAACATACCATAGACACGATAAAATAAAATAAAAAATGTCAACATCAGTTGTCAGAGGCCAAGGAGAAAAGATGGGTTTTAAGATGTGATTTAAATAAAGACAATGAAGAGGCCTGTCTAATTGGTAGAGGCAGATAATCCCTCAGTTTAAGAGCTGCCACAGCAAAGGCACGGTCCCCTCTAAGCTTACGCTTTTTGTTTTGGGCACATTCAGGAACCCCCAATGTGGGCCTTTCTAGTCAGGTGATTCGAGCCTCGTTCATACCGTTCTATCAGCCGGTAGTGCTCACGCATCCGAGGCTATGAGCTGATTCCGTCAAGAAGCAGTGTGATCCCTCCCGATCTGACTTCCCAAATCAAGCTGCTCCTCGTCTATCGGCTGATAGGGCCCGTCTGCCTGGCGCTGTGAGCTGCTCGCATTGGAGGCAGCATGAGTCCTTCATCTAACATTCCGAATCGTGCTCCTTATCCAACAGCAGATAGGGCTCTTCTGTCCGAGGCTGCGAGCTGCTAGCTCCCATCGGATGCTGTGTGAGCCCTTCGTCTAATGTTTCGAATCATGTACCTTAAGGCAGGTAGGGCTATATACAGTATATATATATATATATATATATATATTAGGGATGTAACGGTATGAAAATGTCTTATCATGATTATAGTGACCAAAATTATCACGGTTATTGGTATTATCACAGTTTTGTTAAAATGTGCAGATGTTCAAAAAGTACCGACACATAAATCACTTCATCAAGTCTTATATTTAAAAATCAACAAACAACAAATAAAATGACTTTTTGTTTGCATAATCACTAAAACAATAACATTACCAATGATGTTCGGATTTTAAATGACAACTTGACTGACAACAGTTTAATAGCATGCTGAAATATCTAATGTAAATGTTCAAATAAAGCTTTGAAAAGTTTAATAAAAAGGTAGTATTGCAATTAAGAACACTTCTTTAGGTATTACATGGAGCGAAGATGAAAACAAAATGCCATCGAATCGTTTCTGAAGACAGTCAGAACCTGTAGAGGTACATTCATATAATTAATTCATTCATATATTAATTTCTATAATTCCCTTAGCACTCTTTTAAAACCTCCCAGCTTTTCCACCCTGTTTTCACTCAAAACGAAACTACTCTGTGTGCTGTGCGTATGTGAGACTGTTACTTAAAACTGTGCTTTATGCTGGACCCACCTCTGTCCCACGACAATTTTCCGGCATCCCCAACTCCTCACTCTTAACTATTCTCATCCCAGATTAGGGATGGGGAGTTCTCTGGGTACAGGCTATATTCCGAGCTCGGAGCCTCCCTCAGGACAGAGGACAGATATGCTTACTATTTGCTCAATCTGATTATATGTAAGTGCGAACTCAAGAAATCTAGATTAAAGACCCATTTTTTTAACCTGGCATACACATAATACACTATCAAATTTCTATAGTTCAAATCCGTTAAATGACTGTTAGGCTGCATTAATTAGGTCAACCGGAACCGGGAACACTTCCCATAACACCCAATGTACCCACTACGTCGTAAGAAGAATGGCATCTACGCTAATATTAAGTCTCTTTCATTTTTTTTCCGAGGTCACCGTAGCCACCAGATCCAGATCATATCCAGATGGTCGATCAGCACCTGGAGATGACCTCTGCAACCCTGAATGTCAGCGGAGACCATGTCAACTAGCTGCATCCCAGAGACATATACCCTGCGAAGTGTCAACTAAATGGGCATCGGGACAAGACCACAGGAACCAGACAAGTCCTCTGCACAATCTAACATGTGCTGCAGCCTGGAATTAAACCACGCCATGCTGGTTTAGTCTGGCCAGAGGAGAACTGGCCCCCCAACTGAGCCTGGTTTCTCCCAAGGTTTTTTTTCCATTTCTGTCACCGATGGAGTTTTGGTTCCTTGCCGCTGTCGCCTTTGCTTGCTTAGTTGGGGATGCTTGACTGATTGCACAGACACTATTAGAAGAGAGCTGAACTGGATGTTGACATCACTGAATCATCAATGAACTGACTTTAGCTGGAAAATGGACTCTCTGTTATTGTCCTTTTGCATTATTGACAAACTATTTTCCTGTTTGACACTGTAAAGCTGCTTTGACACAATCTGTATTGTATAAAGCTTTATATAAATAAAGGTGACTTGACTACTCGGCACAGCAGACAGCATGTTTTCCTAAGTTATCTGCATGGCCTGCACTTTATCAAGCCACTTGCATAGTAGCTGTCATCGTTCAAATTAATGCAGGGGTTTTCAAACCTGTCCTGGAGGACCCCCAGCACTGCACATTTTGTATGTCTCCCTCATCTAACACATCTGATTCAACTCATCAGCTCATTAGTAAAGACTGCAAGACCTGAAGAGTGTATGTAAGATAAGGGGCACATACAAGACGTGCAGTGCTGGTGGTCCTCCAGGACAGGTTTTCAAAACCCCTGAATGGATGCATGGCTTAGACAAACTGTATGTAATGTGATTACGGCTCCAATAAAATGAAATAAGATAATTATTACTTTATTAATACATTTCTAAATGAGCGAAAGTGACCATGTCTATTAGACTATCCAGCATTAATATTGCTTTCAAATTATTATTTTTAAAAATTATTAATAAGTCTGATATTATTTTAAATTATGAATCTCCCTGGTTAAACTGGGTGCCTTTGTCAGAAAGTAGCAGTGGCTGGGGCGGATTTTCAGTATCACCTCTGATTAAAATTTTTTTTAAGTTTAATCCTTAAAAATTTAATCCTGTTTAAGTGAAACAAGCCTGCCTCTGAGCAGGTTTGAGTGTTTGGACCTGCTGATATGACAGAAACCCCAGGATGAGCTTTGAACAACTTGGCAATCCTGGATCGGGTCAAATCACCAACAGTGATATAATTAAGTAATTCACATATAAAGAACAGGCCCCCTTTTCTCATGTTCTTTTTTTATTGTTGTATAAAGAAATGTTTATATGCATTTTGGGTCCTGCTTTCTTCACCTGCATTACAATAGTAGAATTGTAAACTTCTTGTTTCACCTCGAGGGCGTCCAACTGGAAAACCAAAAGCAAAACTGTTCTTCTGCACATCATAAACATTATCTGACTTTGGCTTGTTTCTGTCTTACATTATACACATCAACCCTGTTGACCTGGGGCCTGATTCATAAAAGACGATAAGAAAAGCTGGGATTAAAGTCCAAAACCTGATTTGAGATAACCTAACAAATCAGTCAGGGCAAAAGTGATTCCATAAATGAAAACATGCAATCGCATTCATTTGATCCAGGTTCAAAGGGTCAAGATAATTTGATGTGTCTTGAATTATTCCTAAACAGCCCTTAATTTCGATCATAGATCAAATCGTTCCACCATGGCAAACAGTGAATATATTTGTGCCGTCTAATGCATTTGAGATGTGTTTTCCTCAGTGCATGTCACAGGTATATTCTTCATCTGTAAATGTTAGACAGTCAGGCAAATACATCCATTTTCCTGTCAGGAGTGGGTAAGTCTTTATGTGAGAGAACGAGCACTGCTGCGCACTAATCTGATGGAGCGCAATAGAATAGAAGTGCAATAATTCTGAGTAAAATATAAATTTTGCTAAAATATTTGTTGTTGGACATTAAATATGACACATGTAGAATTTCAAACTTTTATATAAGTGTATTTTTATGATAGCAGTAACTGTAAATCAAATGTAAGCTAATACAGCCCTAACTAGCTCAAATGAGTTAAAATGTAGTCTTTTTTCTATTATTTATTTCATTTTTAATTTAGTGATTTTAACTTTTAATTTAGTGTTTTTAATGCTTTAAAGAGTCATTTTAGATTGTAATGTTCTACTAATAACCATAAAACAGCTGTCATAAAACCAGAGAGAAAGGCTGCATGGCTAGAAACTGCTGATCAACTGTAGTAACTATGTTAAAATATTTTCATATTTCTTAAAAAAATGACATTAAATCTTGGGAACAATACATTAAATACAGTAGGTTGTAGCCTATATTTCTATTTATTTGATTTATTAAGTTGCATTTTCTGTATACTTTTATTTTTGGACTGATATATAAAGTCAAATAATTGTATGTGAGAGAGTCAGCGGTAATATCATTGCATTCCTATTGGTCAGTATTAGAGGAACTCGGACTTAGCCTGATGGTTAGCCTGCCTCGGACCAGGTTAGTTTCCCAGAATAAGTTGCCAGAGTGACCGAGCTTGAGCCATGGTAAATTTGCTTTATGAAACTAAACCAACTGACAATAAGTCAGACTAGCTGAAATAAGCCTGGCTTATTTGGTAAACTTGTTTTATGAAACAGGCCCCTGATGTGTCCTGATATACAACAAACCCTACACATGAATATTCTCATGCATTATTAAGAACGGGCAACACAGCCAAAGTTGCCTTTTCAAAATGCAGGGACCATGTCATATGTAACGGTGAGAAATGCATGTGGAGAGAACATTAATTGCCTTTAAGGTGGTAGTAAACACATTACTGGATTGCTTAAAATGCCTTTTAAAACACCAACAAATATATCAATAGAAAAAAATTAAATAAAAAGGTTATGTTTGGATTAGTTATTTTTGCCAACATCGGGGCGTTTTAAAATGGGTTTAAAGCCTGTAAGGTCTCTGGGTTCATGTGACATTTGAGAACATGTGACCACATTAACTGATGAGTTAATGTTTGAAAGGGGACTTTTGAAACAAACTGCTGGAACACATCATCATATATCTGACCTTTGGCTTGTTTTGTCACATGCAACACACCCACTGACCTGACGTGTCCTCATATACAACAAAGCCTACGCAAATTAATATGATTTTTTTATAAAAAGTCAACACAGTCACAATTAATTTCTCAAAATGACATAAAACACAATACATACACTACTACATATATATATATATTCAATTCAATTTAAGTTTATTTGTATAGCACTTTTCACGATACAACTTTACAGCAAATTAAGTTTCTACAATATATTTAGTAGTAGCTTGTCAGTGGTGACTGTCAGTTAATGTACATATGGCAGAAATGTACGGAAAAATCAATTAAAGACGTAATCAAACAGACGATGAACACTATTAACAGCAATTATTATATGATGCACTCAAACTTATAGCAAAATGTGGTAGTTCTGTATGTTGTTTCAGGGTTGGCATCATCTGAGGTCCTCTGAGGGGTTGCATCATCTCTTCTCAGGTGTTCTGGATCCAGACTGAAGCTTGTGTAAATCCTAGTTACCACGGGATGTTAATCCCGTGGCAAAAGACAGAGAAACAAATACAAACATAATTAGCGTAGCTGCTGTTCCAACCAAGCAAAAATGATTTGTTTAACCCAAACTAACGAATAATAATGTGCATTTGATCAGATATAACTGCAGTAAAAGATTATGAGATGCATTATTTGAATGCTTGGCCAAAGAGATGTGTCTTTTATCTAGATTTAAACAGAGAAAGTGTGTCTGAACCCCGGACATTATCAGGAAGGCTATTCCAGAGTTTGGGAGCCAAATGCGAAAAAGCTCTACCTCCTTTAGTGGACTTTGCTATCCTAGGTACTACCAAAAGTCCAGAGTTTTGTGACCTTAGGGAGCGTGATGGACACCACAAGCTCTCTATTCTCCACTCCTGCAGATGGCGCCAACGCCCCTAACCCTGCCCAGTGCTCTTGCTTGTTAGCTTTGATTCCCCCAGAGAACAGCAGCAGGGACGTCACCTTCTGCTGTTCTCCCAAGCTTCTAGAGGTTCCCAGAACCTTCGCCACACATCTCAAGGTAGAGCTCTGTCTCTGTTCCCAAAATGCTAGATGGAGCTAGCCACAACAAGTCACCAGCTCATCCTCCTGAGTTATCCCTAGTTTCCCCCAGAGCACATGGACATCCATGAAGTCTCCATAAAGCTCGAGCTGCCCTGCATACATCTTATGACTGCGCTACTGAAGTGGTTCCTGGTACTCACCCACCTTGTGGCAGACTCTACTCTATTACCAGCCCAGAGAGATTAGCCATGGACAAAATAACTTAAACGTCCCAGCCATCTTCCACCCTTTCGCTGAGTGATGTTGAATACAATTATTATGTTAGTGTTTATGATATTGTGATATTTTTCCGTGAATTCCGAGAACACTTTCAGCATGTCTGGCAGGTCCTGGCCCAATTGCTGAAACATAAACTCTTTGCAAATCTGGGGAAGAGCAAGTTTCATGTTCCTGTAGTCTCGTTCCTTGCCTTCTGCTTGTCCAAGGGCAGCCTCCAAATGGATCCTGGCAAAATCCAGACAAGGATTTTGAGACAAGACACATTCTTGTCAAGTCAAGTCACCTTTATTTGTTTCAAGAGTTCGCTCTGCAGAGAGTAAAGCGGGATAAATGCGTATTTGGCGTATCCGGGGAGAGGGCTCCGAGCTCTGTATTTTCCCCGGACCCAGAGCGTTCCCCCTAAAAGATGCAAATAGCGCGGGACAGCAGCCAGAGAGGGGCGTTGATAACCCCCCAAAACGTGCAGAGCCTAAGGCTGGTGGGGTGCTGGGCATTGCTTAGAGTAGAGTCACTGCTGCGGCATCTGAAAAGAGAAACTGGCTTCTGCGGAAGCAGGCACTGCTGCAGCAGTTAGAAATAAAGATGCAGGCTCCTGCGGGAGCGGACACAACTGCGGCATCTGAAAAGAGAATGTGGCTTCTGCGGAAGTGGGCACTGCTGCGGCAGTTAGAAATAAAGATGCAGACTCCTGCGGGAGCGGACACAACTGCGGCATCTGAAAAGAGAATGTGGCTTCTGCGGAAGTGGGCACTGCTGCGGCAGTTAGAAATAAAGATGCAGACTCCTGCGGGAGCGGGCACTGCTGCAGCATCTGAAAAGAAAACTTTCTTGCAAGCTCTGTGGATTAAATAATATGGCTGATGAGGGTTTGGTGCGTTTCTCTGATATGGAAACAGTCCGACTGAACGTAGCTCTTGAAGGCCTCTGACTTCCAGTGGCCGAGTGCTTGGATCTGCAGCTGTTAGAGGCCTTTTTGGGCAGCTGTGGTAGCCGCACCTATGAGAAAGGAGTGTCTGGAAAAATGATCTGCTGGGATGCCAGATAGGAGTAAAACGGACTTGAGGTGTTTTTGGAACCGGAAACATGTGGCGGGGCGATTACAGTCATTGACGAAAAGTGGGTCAGATGGGAGTTTAGCCTGCGAGCGTCTGAAATGCAGGTAGGCTAAGAGGGTTTGGTATGGTTAGATTGGAGAATGGAAATTAAAGATATATATGAAGTGGCCTCTTTTCAATTGGTCTGTCTTACTTTGCTTAATGAAGTAAGAGATTGATTCGGAATCTAGTACTGATAGGTCTGAAAAGGATGGGTGGATTTTTGGATTGAAGTTGGATGTAATGGTGAGCTCCGAGCATCTGAGAAAACCGAAGAAGGCCAAAATGAACATGCCGTCGAGCATGCGGGCAGTGTGAATGGAGTGGTAGCCTCTGCAGAGGGTGGAAATACATTTAGTTAAACTTTTGCTTGCAATTAATGCACTTAAATGTGTGTTTAAGTGACTTAGAACAACATAATGATATTGTAAGTATTCTGTACACAGATGTAAATTACAGTACTATTACATACAAATACAGTACTCTCATAAATGACACTGTATGTCAAATATTATGTAGAAAATTAAACTTAGAGTTCATAGGGCAGGAGCTGGTGATGAAAATTTCAACAATACGTTTTATTGGAGTATACTGTATAAGAAGAAAGTGTATTGAAGTTTAGAAGAAAAATACATTTCAATTGCATTAATGCACAGTTTATATATTATAGACTAAATACATTTAAAATACATTAACATGTAATTTTGGAGAACACACTTAAGTTGAAATTAAAATCAATTATTTTACATGTGCTTTAGTATATTGATAAATATATCAAAATAAGTGTACTTATTTAAAACACAATAAAATCATAATTATATAAATGTATGTTTAAGTATTACTTAATTAGACCTTATTATAAAGTGCATTTTTAAAAAGTGCACTTAAGTATGTTAAGACCTATTGTCATTTAAGTGTACTCTCTTTAAGTACACTTAAGTGGCCTTTAATTTAAATTATATTATCTGCAACTGCACTTTTTAAAAAGTATACTTTTAAGATTTGAAGTACACAAAAAGTACACTTTTAATACAATTAAGCACACTTTTTTTCCACAAGGGTCCTTAAGGAGTGTGATGGATTGTAGTGTGATAACAGACTGGTTAAGCACACAGGAGTTAAACCATTTAGAACCTTATAAGTAGTCATATTTTGTAATAGATATGGAACTTAATAGGTAACCAGTGTAGAGATTGTAAAATTGAGGAAATATGATCATATTTTCTTGACCTGGTAGAGTCTAGCAACTGTAGCTTGTTTACTGAAGATGCAGGACAACCAGCTAGCAGTGCATTACAGTAATCCAGTCTAGAGTTCATGAACACATGAACTAGCTTTATTGGTCGTCCAGTCTTTTAACACACCCTGTTAGCTTAGATAATTTAGAAATGTCATCTGGTCGTGATGTAATACATGTAAGAAGAGACCGTGTGACTGCTTTATAACATGAAATGAAATGTTTATTACTGTTTTGATTGCACTTTCCCAACTCTAAACCTTTGGTCGATGACCTGCTGTTTGTAAGATCTAGATTTGCATAACGAGCCATAGAACGTTTGACTTGTATGTATCTAATTGTCATAACATTTGTACCATATATCAGAAAGATACAAAGCATTAAACACATTGCTATCTATATTATAATATAAATATAAGTATAAAAAGAGTTTTCTCCACCCCAGTGATAATGAACGTTTGTAGTACTTACCACACAGTGTTTCTATGAAATTCTGCGAAACTGTTCAGAAATATTGTTGGCTCAGTGAGATGCACCCATTTTCGATGAATTGCTAAACTCTTTCACTTCTGCATCTGTTCCAAGTTTGATCCAAAAGAGGAAGAACAATATCAGTTCCCAGTATTTTGTATTTGTTATATTTCTTTCTGGATGGTGTTTGGGTTTCACTCTAGGGTCAGTGTGGACTAGATGAATACAGATGAATGTTCCCCGCTCTGTAGCTCTTGACAGCTGTGTGAGGACGTGCACTCAAACTATGTAAATGATGACCTCTGAGCAGTCAAGATGGAGGCAAGGTTGTGCCTGCTATCCACCGTCTTAGTGTGCTTCTCAATCAGAAGGCTGCAAATCTCAGTTGGCACGTCATCAAGCGCTGTTGAAGAACATCTCAGTTTGGAGGATTCTTAGTAGCCAGCCTTAAAAAAAATTATTTTTTTAAGTATTTTTTCTAAATTTTTCAAATGTATAAAAACTTCATAGAAAACACCAGACAATAAACAGAGGAAATCAAGACACTTGGGAACCAATCAATAAGTAGTGTTTAAAAAGTAGAATTTCTAACTTTGATACAATACCGTAAAAAATATTCAGTTCAGTTCACATTTTTATTTATATAGTGCTTTTCATGATGCACATCTTTGCAAAGCAGCTTCAGAGAAAATGAAAGTTTCTACATTACAATCTGGAGTAATTCATCAATAGCTGTGTTTCCATACACCTATTGTTATGCGCATTTTGGACTATTGCATAAAAAACCGCTAGATGAAAACGCCAATATGCGCATAAATTCTAAAAATGCGCATAAAAAAACGTATGCGCACATTTGAGTAGGATAAACTTTTTATCCAATAAGAAAAAAAGTGCATTTAAACTACGATGGAAACACATTTACTGATTAAATTCCTCCATGCGCATCAAAAAAGACTTTGCGCTATGAGACGGGATAACTTGACTAGCAGCGGACCGATCTCATGCAGAGCATCTATATGTTGTTTTGGTCGTTCTGAAATGCCTGAGGAAAGTCTGTCATCAAAGTATTTCTGTATAATTACTGTCTTACACGACTGCGTTCCCAAACAGCTGGCATCTACCTCCGAAAGCAATTTATTGTGCTTCGTCTGCTCGCTCTGAGGCGCAAGTAATTTATTACATATGAAAATTATTATATTCAGTGGCTTCTCCTGTATTCTTAGTGATATTTAGTGCCACAGTTTACCAGGAAGTGATGATTTTGTTCTCTTTGACTCGTTGGATGGAAACGGTGCTTTATTCAGATATGTTTTATGCCATATTCCAGTTTTGCGCATAAGTTTAATTTGAATCTTTGGATGGACGCATAGCTAGTGGTGACTGTCAATGTGATGTCCATATGGCAGAAATGTACAGTTCTAGGAGAGCAAAAATCATACAGTTAATCACATGCATTCAAACAGAAATGGTGAACATGATTATATGTTGTGATCTAAATGACAGCAATGTAAGGAAAATGTGGTAGTTTTGTACGTTGGTGCAGGGTTGACGTCATCTGAGGGGTTGGCATCTTCTCTTCTCAGGTGTTGGGTCATCTCAAATCTGTCGAGCGTGCCACTGCGGTGCATCTGGAGAGATCGTCTGCGCCTCCCATCCAAGGCCTGTAAACTGATGTCAGCGTTGGCTGCTAAAGCTAACAAGACCGCTGGACAGGCGGCCTCTGCCTTGCATGAGATGGCCATCCTGCAAGTCCATCAGGCCAAAGCACTAAAAGAATAGTTCCCACCTTCGTGCCGTGCTCTGCCCTATGCAACACTGTCTGGCCTGGCTAACGTGGATCAGTGTTCTGTGTACTGTAGTGTTGAGCTTGTAGTCATGTATGGAATATTTTTTCTCAAATAAACACTGTTTGGCCTGTTTTGACTGGGAGCTATATAGCTGGCAAGCTTCTCGCCGCACCACCTCCCACACTGTATGATTATGAATAGTTTTGTCGAATTGTTTTTGAAATTTTGGATCTCCCCACACTGATATTAAAATGTGTGTTTTTTCACACATTCAGGGTTGCTTCCTTGTCGCCATGTTGAACATCTGCCTGAGCACGTCAATGATAAGAAACACAGTTCTGGGTTTGTAGGATTACAAACTCAGACGTCAACCTAGAGTTTATCTTCATCCGAAAGCATGTGTTTAATCACTGAGGAGCTATGAAGATTTAGGGTGCTTTCACACTAGTACACTAGTACTTTTGGTGTGCACCCGGGTTCGATTGACGTCAGAGTTCAGGTCGTTTGTATGATGTGAACGTGGTCTTCCGAACTCGGGTGCGCAACCGCGAACCGTACCAGAGTCTGCTTAAAAAGGGTGGTCTGGGGTACGGTTCATGTGAACTCTGGTATGGTTCGCTGCTGATGTGAACACCATCATACCAAATCGCAGAAAAGAATGACGTATTATTTGATAAAAGTGTGTTTGGCCTTCAGTGTTCTTTAGAGCATTTGCAGTACATTCATAAGACAGACGTAATTGCCGTTATGTACCGGTAACGGTTCAAAAACGTAAATATATAAAAGTGCAGAGAGCAATGTTATGCATTTGCTGCCTTCTCCTGCGCAGTCCTTACTAAGCAACGGGATAAACAGCTTCTGGCTTGATGACGCAAACAAACCGCGGTTCAGACCTGTTAATAAAGAATAACAATTTGGTCCCTCAGTAAATTCTCTTTGCCACCTTGAAGAATTCTCAGTTACTTAAAGTGTAGACGGCCGGGAAGTAAGAAAACACACAGTCAAATGTATCCTCAATACTTCAATTTATTCATAGAAATACAGATATTATATAGGCATATGTCGAGGGGAGTTTCATCCTCTTAACCAATGAGGATATGAATAACATACACGTAGGATCTTTGGCCAAGAACATGTGTTTATATAAAATAGCCACATGTACAGAAAAACATGGACATATTAGGAATAGACTTTTGCGAAGAATGCTGAACTGTCTTCATGGTTGTGACAGATCTAATGGTTTATCACCTTATGATAAAGCACCTTGGCGAGATGGCGGCGCATCCCGTTTAGGGCTCAAAACATCAATGTCTGCAATCAACTCGTCCTCTGTAATTTCTGGCGGCAGTGCTTTAGTCAAAATGAAGCGATAATCACGCTCAGTCAATTGACTTTACGCGGTTAAACGCTTCAATACAGACACATATTGATGCGGACACCGTAACGGATCTGGCAAATCTTTAGCAATCGCGACAGCATCCGACATTGCCAGCGGGGTTATTTTAAACCCGTCTGGAATCTGCACAAAAGGGTATAAATCAGTCGCACTAGGTAGTGACGGGTACAGACGATTAGGGGTTAATTTTTCTTGTTCAGGCTTTCCAACAGTATCATACCGAGGCGGAGCCGAGCTGGGAGAGTCAACATGGGACATTAGAAAAAAAAGATTTTTTATCATCTGGAAACTTAACAAGACAGAGAGTGTTTTCTAACAAGAGTTTAATGACATTTTTAAGCATTTTAATTTACATTAAATAATGATCTGTTAATCATTAGTTAATTTTTAATAAGTACATTAATAAACATTAACAAGTACATTATCTCATATTACTAGCTGTGAACATGTTAACTAACGATGTGTTAAGCATTATATAATGTTTGTTAAGGTTTTATTAATGAAAGTTATTATAAAGTGTTGCCTGATTTTTCAATAACCATACATAAATGGTATTTTCTCAAAAATATGAATATGTACATATATGCTGCTCAGATATTATTGTAGCACAGTGTAATCTGACTTTATCCATTAATGTTTATAAACAACTGGGGGGGGAAATGCTAGGGCATGTCATAACTTCTGCCGAGGCCCAAAAACCCCCTCAGGCCCCAGAGGGTTAACAACACACCTTCTCCCGAACACCTGTTGGGTAGAGCTGGTAAAGGATGGCCCAGACTTAGGTAAGACTGGTAACATAGCAGAGAGCAAGTGGAGACTCTTTATGCAACAGTCTGGGGGTTAATAGGGGCACTGAAGGTTCGCAATAGGCCGGTGAGGGACAAGGAAAAAGATCATGAAGGCAGAAAGTAAATAAGTAAAATGTTCACTCAAATGGGAACTAAAAAAATCATATTAATGCATCGCATATGATAATTTCAAATCGCCTCTCCTATTTCTTTGCTCCCAGCCTGGAGCTGTGATTTTAATGACAATAACACTTTTTTTATTTGCATGTCATGTTTTAACATATTGTAGCTTTATTTGTTTTATCAGAACATGAACACTACATCAATAAAGGGTACACAGCACTGATACAAACTACTTCATGATTTATTGTCACGGTTTATTGTATATTTAACATATAGCAACTAATGGTGCTATAAACCCTAAAATAATTACACATGTTAAGCATATATATATATATATATTCATTAATGGATAAATGGTACACATGGTTGGTACAGTAGTCTTTGCATGTCTCAAACACATTTTATATTCATATGAGAACCACAGAATAAAATGAGTAAGAACAAAATTCTAACTAAAAGCTACATAATGAAAAGTACATACATAATTTATTCTCTGGACGCTAAATGAGTAAACATTGTTACTGCATTCCTGTCATGGGGCAAACCTTCAGTTACCTCTCAGACACCAAATAGAAAGATTGCCTGTAACATAAGTACCAGAATAGATACATTGGTTTTAAGGGAACTATGATTACTGTATTGTATAATAAAAGAATTGACTCCTTCAATTTAATTTACCATAGACATGAAATCACAAGATTTTTAACTGAAGAATTTTAGAAAGTATGATTATTGTGGCGTAATAATATGAATTTCATCTGCTAGTGCTATGTTGAGTTGTCCTTAGTCAACAGATGTAAAGCTACTTGCTCATGAAGTCAAATGTGACTGATTTAGTTTTAAAATCTTCCAAATCAGTTGCAGTTGCCTTAATTTCAGTAGAGCCAAACTGTACTTCTAACCTGACCTTACGACCAGACACAGGAACAGTTTCTTCCCTCAGGCCATCCATCTCATGAACACTTACTATTACACAGACAATAACTGTGGAACACACACTATTTATTCACTCATACACTTATTTATCTAACACACACACTCAGTCTACATTCAATTTGCACATAATATACCTGTACATACAACTGTCTATTGTTATATACCTGTACATACAATTGTCGATTTGTATATTTTTATTCCTTATTTACTTGTTCTATTTTTCTATTTTTTATTATCTGTGTTTTTGTTCTGTCACTGTCATTCTGTTACACTGTGGAAGCTTCTGTCACGAAAACAAATTCCTCGTATGTGTAAACATACCTGGCAATAAAGCTCATTCTGATTCTGATTCTGATTACGACTCTTGCCCTTGTCAGGATTTGGCATACCAACTGAGAGAGATGCAATACACTCCACCCCCCAATCATCCACAAACTTGACATTTTGCCTTTTAGTGCTGGCAAATCTGAATCTCATTGCTGTTTGTGTGGGGTCTACTGGCCAACGGGTGAATACTCGAAGCTCATCGCAGAGAACCGACTCTCCTTTGCTAACAAGCTTTTCAAAGACGACGTCACAGTACTCATCTCCTAGGCTGTTAACATATTTACTCTTGCCTTTGTGAACGGATTCATTAAAGGTTATACTTGTAGCAAACCCATATGTTAGAGTACTGATGCGTGATTTCACCACTGTAGGGTTTTTGCCATATGTGATTGCTCCCTTTAATATTGCTACCTGGGGTTCGTCAGGGCAGAGAATTTTGTGTCTAGAGCCAAAGTGCTTTTTCATAAATTCTAGCAGAGTTGGACTTTGAGAATATCCTCCAACTAATAGCATGTACTCAATCCTCAGCTCTGTGTTTTGCACAATTTTTTTAATGTTGTCTTCGATTGCCCTGAGACTGTTATCCAAAAACCTCCTCAATTGTTGTTTTTCAATCATGATTGCACCATCTTCCCATTTTACTCCACGAACACCTTCAAAATAACATTCCATGCTCTGTCTTTGACTGGCAATTTCTTTCAAGTTTAATGGGCACCAAATGGTCACATCTGTGTCGTAAGATTTTCAATTAGCAATGTCACACTTTAATTTGAGTAGTCCAGTGGGGTGTTCTTGCTCAAATTGATCAAATATTTCCTCAGAGAATATATCTTTTAGAAATGAGATGACGTTCCCATCTACTCTCTGTCCACCCATGTCATTTCCAGATGCAGCATGCAGTTCCTTCAGATGGCCTTCCTCCACCACCTCGTGCACTGTTATGTCAATAGTACCACCTGCAAAATATTTCACATATTTTACATTAGTCAGTAATTTTACGTATTGTTTTCATATATAATATACACATCTATCAAAAAAAGGGTAACACTTTCTATGAAGCCTACATTTATAATACATTACAAGGGTATTCTTAAGGCATTATAATCAATGTATAGACTTGTAATATGTTGTATCATCTCATAAATAATCATAAGAACAATTCTAATGTATTAAAATACCTACTTATTTGTGTTTGTAGCTTTTAAGAGTATGATGATTTATAACACACAATGAACACGTTGCATCCACTTAAGTTACAATTGATTATATTTCCCATAGTTATAATGTATTATAAGTAGGCCTGTCGCAATAATCAATATATCGAGCGCTGCTTTAATTGATGCACACACACACATACACACCACTTGCACATAAACACAGTGAGCAGGAGAGAGGTCGGAGATCGCAGATTGCGCTGCGCACATACAGAAACGTATTGTTGGTGCTGCCCCGCGACTTCTATTAATAAAATAGCATAGATACTAGATCATACATTATCTTCCTCAGCAACGAGGTCAAATCAAAGTAACTCAACAGATCATTGTTTGTAGAGAGAGACGCACAGACACTGGTAACTCACACACACAACTGTCATCTCTATCTCTCTCGATAATTAATTCAAATAAATGTGGTATAACCGCACTATTTCATCTCTGTGTCTGATTTGAAGCGGGCAGAATGCTAAAGCTAACGAGTCGTAACTGATGAAAATAACTGGCATTTTTACTCTTCCGGTTAAATATTGCGCTGCTAACATCATAAACAGCTTTAAGTTGGCAAATGACAATGAAATAAGCAGGATAATCTACGGCTTGCCGTGCATTAAAGGATTTTAAATGCACTTCGCAGAGGCAACCACCCTCCGCTTCGTGTCGAGTGGTTCTTGGCCTCCTCGTCGTGCATTTAAAATCCTTTAATGCACGGCAAGCCATTGATTATCCTTTACATATACATATGTATGTATATACAGTGGGTACGGAAAGTATTCAGACCCCCTTAAATTTTTCACTCTTTGTTATATTGCAGCCATTTGCTAAAATCATTTAAGTTATTTTTTTTCCTCATTAATGTACACACAGCACCCCATATTGACAGAAAAACACAGAATTGTTGACATTTTTCACTATCCAATTCCAGATCTACTTTTTTCCCCCCTTATTAATTAATTAGTTTAGTAATTAAGTACTTTTTAAAAGAATTACAACGTTTTATATATTTTTTTCAATTTGTATGTTAAGAATTTTAAACTAATATAACTTCAAAACATACAAGCAAGTAGCAAATAATAAAGAGGAGCACAGAAACATATTACAAACAACAAACAAAGAGTGCTTTCAGTATTTAAGATTATCTGAACGTTTTCCATTCAAGAACTGCGAGTGATTTTTCTTCATCTTTACTGTAGTTTTTTACTATGGCATCATAGACTGCAGGAGATCTATTAAGCTGCATACACGCACGGATCTCTTTTGAAATATAAGAAGTAATGTGGTTTGTCCTGTCCGTTTAACCCCCTAAGACATAACTGGCTGTGTTTACATTTATTAAAATGGTCATAAAACCATTTTGAGATGCAAGTGCATTAAGCACGCGTCAGCATTTGAAATTCAAAGCAGCCTTCTGTTAGTGAGGTTCATATTTTAAATATATAAGTCCACTGCATTCAGGGCCGGATTTACGCATAGGCATTCTAGGCACGTGCCTATGCTTGCTCATCCAGAGGTGGGGGGCCCAAACACAGTGAAGAGATATAATATTTTTGTTATACTATTGGCTATCTACAACAGCATAAGAACCAAAACCCCAGAAGACATTAAGCAAATAAATATAACAAACAATAGGGTAAAAACGTCAAACTATTTCAATGTCTTCCACCTTTTTATGTACGGAAAGCACGCTTTCTTTCTCCCCGTCTCTCTCAAAAGACGCACACACAGTACAGAGACGCGGACAGAAAGTTGTTGTCAGAGCTGCAGCTGCCCCGCAAATTTATCAATAAAAGAGTTTTGCAGCTGAAAAGCTACATGACATTTCTCAGTAGCGAGGTTCTTGAAGCAGTTCAACTTACAGATTCACTATTAGTAGACGCTGCTGCTGAACACTGCTGAGAGACGCACAGACGCATGTATTCACGCACTTAATCTCTCTCTCTCTATCTAATAACTGTGTTAGCCTGTAAATAAATCTCTCAAGCCTCTAAAATTACGTTTTGGAATTTGCAACAGAAGGTTTGGGATGATGTGCGTAAAAAATTAGCTAGTTCAACACACACGAGGTTTCAGGATGGAAACATGTCAAATGTCTTGAAACAAATCATCTGAACAATGTCTTGATGTGTGATTGTGACTCCAGGCAGAGAAATAATGCACTCCCGAATGGAATGGAATGGTCTTTCTCAGTTCTCAAACATATTAAGAACTACATTCAATTAGATTTTTATTGACTGAATGCAAGCGCTTATTGCGATAGAAAACACTGTAACGGTTTCCACTGATTAAGAAATATGTTTTTTTGCTGGGGTGGATACAATACAAAATAAGAGAACTGTTTTCACGACCATGTGCATGATTGTACAAATTAATATGCAAATAAGATAGTGTATAGATACATTGTATGTAATGGGAAAACCTGTTTATGGCCATTTTACACACACATATTGCATAAAGCAAATTGTATATCAAATCATTGTTTTATTTTCATAACATAGTTCATAACATAGAATCATCCTTATACAACGTTTGGTATAAAAAAATGTAAATTGATTGGTGATATAAAAAAATCCTGTTTTTTCCTTTTCATGTCTAGTCTTTTCATATAAAAAAAAAGTCCTGGTGTCCTCTGTAAAGGACATATCATAACAATTCCAGTCCACGGGACCCACTGCTTTGCACATTTTGTATGTCTCTCTTTTCTGATACCTCAATTCAGTTCATGGGTCTTAGGGTTAGGGTTAGGGTTATCTATCATTAAGATGCTACGTAGACCAGACACAAAGCTTCAGGACCTCAGACCAGCTCTTCGTCTGTTACGGAGGCCGGCAGAAGGGGAATGCCATCTCTAAGCAGAGGATGGCCTACTGGATTGTGGATGCCATCACCCTGGCTTATCAGGCACAGGGTGTGCCTTGCCCGTTCAGGCTGCGAGCTCACTCAACTAGAAATGTTGCATCCTCCTGGGCGCTGGCTCGTGGCACCTTGCTGACAGATATTTGTAGAGCTGTGGGCTGGGCGACCCCCAACACGTTCGCTAGATTCTATAGCCTCCATGTGGAGCCGGTATCCTCCTGTGTTCTCACCTCAAACGGGTAGTGGCACCGAGAGGCCCCGGGTAGTGTTGGCTTGCTAAAAACTGCTCCAGAGTGTCCGTACAGTAGACCCTGTTGAGATCCTCCATCACCCTCGGCAGCGGCGGAACGTCCGGCGCCGGGCCTTCACGATGAATCCGTGGGAACCGTGGAAGGTCGGATTCCATATTGAGACCTAAGCGGGTTTCGTATGTGTATAATCCACGGTATAGCCTTAGAGCCTGTGTTCCCCGGCAGACTTCTGCCTGTCCAAGAGGGTTATAATCACCTCCAGTTTCTCCATATACACCTAAACGGATGCTATATGTGTATTTGCTTCCGAAAACTCCTTCGGGAAGGATGGGGCTTCCGCAGCGTCCCTGTTCCAAGTGGAGTGGGTACGTTTTCCCAGTGTTATCCAATCTCACTTAGTAAAGTAGTGCTTTGAAAAATGGTGAGTGGAACTACTTGTCCCGAGCCCCGGCCTACACCAGATAGGGGTGCAGGCGGCTCGCACAGGGCACTGGAAGCAGCAGCACCATGGCGCTTTGGTAGGGATCCCAATTCGTCAGTCACCGACGTGACTCGGAGTGACCGACTGAAAGGCAACGTCTCGGTTACGTGTGGTAACCCTCTTTCCCTGAAGGAGGGAACGGAGACGTCACGTCCCGTCGCCACGGTTGCTGTACCACCGCTGAATCGCCGGGTCACCGGCTCGGCTCCTCAATGAAAACCTGGTATGCATTGCACCTGCTGCCTTATTATACTCACGCTGTGATCAGCGGCAGCTGGATGCAATAATTGCATGCCAATGTGCATTGGCTCGTTTAGTTTACACTCTAAGTAGATTGGTCTATCGAAGCGATATCCCAATTCGTCGGTCACCGATGTGACTCGGAGTGACCGACTGAAAGGGAACTTCTCGGTTACGTATGGTAACCCTCGTTCCCTGAAGGACTCTGAATGTAGAAGTATTATTCTGGATGAGTACCATCTGTATAGCGCCATTGCGATTTGAGTGACCAGAGTTCGAGTCTCGGCTTGCGGTCCTTTCCCAATCCTGACCCCCTTCTCTCTCCTACCTCATTTCTTGTCAATATATACTGTGCTATCCTAATAAAAATGCCAAAAATAAATCTTTAAAAAAAGTGATTTAAAATGGTGCATAATTTAATTTTTTTTGTTAGATAATAATTGTATAATTTTTGTAAACTAATTTTAACCTAAAATCCAGATGTTGCAGATTGGACAAAACACTCTTCTCCACAGTGACCAGAAGGGTAAACCTCACTCCCCTGGCTTCACCCATCTCTAACTCTTAAACATCCATGAAATCTTATGTCACTGAGGACGTGGGTCCTTTAATCACAAAAGGGGGCATTTCTGGAGGCAACATAACTTGTTCTGTGTGTTGCTTGATGACGAGTCTGGACTGGAACCACATTTATTATTACAGTTTATGTTCTAAAACAGTCTTGAATAATGATAGAGCAAGAGAATTGAGCTTTAGGTACAGTATTTATACAGGTTACCTCCAAAAAAACCCCCCAAAAAACAAGAATCTGATAGGAAACTGAGAAACGGCCTCTTTAAACATGTCTGATCAGGTAAAAAAAAAATGTTGTGCAGAGTCACGGAACAAGTTTGATGGAACGACGTTGATGTAGATAAGTCAGTAAATTCGAGTAAAATCACAGGCTTCGCTTATCCCTTATTAAACTATCCACCACTCGAAATTCAGATGTGGGGGGGTAATTTCAAAATCACACAAGGTCCCCAGATAATACTAATCCCGTGTGAATTGGGCTTAAGGCTTTGTTTTTTTTCGAGCAAATGATCTAATGGGAGTTAGTAAATACTGCATTAGCTTAATAAATGGCCAAAGACCATTTACCCTTTGTTTCCTAATAAATGACAACTTTTTAGCTCTCAGAGCTGCAGGCCCCAAGCATTTACCCAAAAAAGGGCACAATGTGTACAACTTTAACAGCACACCATGACAAGAGATGGAACGTCTCCCCTTATAGGGTTTTTAAGTAGAGAGCCCACTGCTGGTGGTCTTGGCAATTGCAATGGTTCCCTTTTTCTAGAGCCTAGTTATCTGAGGATAGCTGTGTGCCAGCTCAATTATTGCTAATATTGTTAAGACAGTGTTATCTCCCCTGCTAGGGTTGTAAGCATATAGCCCACTCTCTGTGGTCTGGGCAATTTTGAAGGAAGGTCTTACCTGGCTATCTGAGGCTAGCTGTATATGGTTTATCTTGGTCTATAAGCCTTTCATAAGACCCTTAGGATATAGCTATCTGAGGATAGCTGTATTCTAGCTCAGCAGCTACTCCCCTTACTTGGGCTTTAAGTAGTGATCTCTTTGAGCTTCTATCTAGAGGTTTTCTAGTTTGCCTCTTCAGTGATCTTGTGTATCCAGGCTAGTATTGCTCACATAGCATAGATATCTAATGTAAGCGGTCCGAGGCGTCAGTGGCTTGGCCCCTTTCTGAGGAAAGGTTAGGTGAATGTCTGTCAACTCCTTGGTCTCTCATCAGGTGGACAGGCATGCACCTCGGCATGGCATAGGTGGCATTTCATTCCCCATAGTGTCCGCTAGTGGACGCAGCGTGAGTTCCCTAGAAGGGGAACGTCTCGGTTTACGTATGTAACCATGGTTACCCGAGAGGGAACGAGACGCTGCGTCCCTTCGCCATGCCTTCGGCCTGCCTGTTTACATCTCCTACAGACAACTAAGTTGGTGACGTATTCAACAGGTGCCCTTTTACACTTCCAGGCAACCGCCTATGACATTACGGGCCACGTGGACCAATAGGATTGGCATTGTTTCACACGTGCTTCAGACACCGGTCATGCTGGCAGCATTCCCCATGGTGTCCGCTAGAGGACGCAGCGTCTTGTTCCCTCTCTGGGAACCATGGTTAAATGCGTAACCTGAGACGTTTTTTATGTATTGCGTAGCTTATTGTCAATAAAATAATAAATTGAAATCAGTTTGGACACCACAAAACTAAACTGCATCTTATTTCTGCACTTGGAATCTAATATTGTGAATCAGGTACTTGTTCTCTGCAGTCATTCAGAGAAATGCGTCATATTCAGGGCCAGAGTGGGACTCATTTTCAGCCCTGGAGTTTCATGCCTTAGACCAGCCCACTTATTTTTTATTTTATTTTATTTTACTGGCCCTTTGATAGTTATTTTGCTTAACCTATTCATGTGCAATTATTCTAAAAAGAATTTTAATGTCATACAAAAAATGTCATCGGCCTGAGTAAATTGTACTAATATAGAATTGTGACTTCACAAGTGTAGTAAGTTAGGAGGTGAAAATACTGTGAAATTACAAATGGCATGAAATTTGAAAGCGTAACAACTGAAGGTCTATGAAACGTCAGTCAATAAAGCATTTTAAACAATGGCATTTAAAGTTTTGAACTAAAAAATCATTGCAGCCATATAGCCTTTGAATGAATGAAAATGTATATTTTTCAATTAAAAATTGCCACTGCCTCTGGTGCTTGGATTTGTAGCCTACTTCAAAATAATGAGGTCCAAGAATTCCCTAGAAGTTACTTTTTTTTAAATGTAGGCTATTTTTCTCTCTCTCTCTCTCTCTATTTAACTGCATTACAATGAAATGCATCTTCCCTCAGGTAGATTGAATGTTGGGCTCATGATCAATAAGTTGTTTGCATTCGACGGTGAAGGGAACTGCCGTCAGCGCGAGACCCGCTCGCTGGGAAGTGGGAGCCGGCAGAGGATTCTGCTTGGTCTTAAAGCCTTCCTCAAACGGCGACTTCACAAATAAAATGATGATTTGCGCAAAAATAATGTTTACTTATCAATTGGGAATTTGTTATTGATATGGTCTGGTGGAAATAATAATATGGGCTGCGAGAAAATTATAAATAAAAAGAGCGGGGCTGCTATGAGTGCAGGCAGTCTAGGGACACCATCACTGATCTATATATAATATCGATTATAGATCAGTGGACAGCATCCATATTTCAACCCCAGTGGCATGACAACCTCGCAGCCAAAAAAACAGACCGGCCCACCGGGAATCCTCCCGGTGCTCCCGATTAGCTAGGGTGACCAAACGTCCTGTTTTCACGTCCTGTCCTGGCCATCCTGGTTGTTTTTTATAAAGTGATGAAAATGTACTGGTTTTCATTGGGCCATTAAATTGACCGGCACTAGGGCACTCTGCATCTGCGGTGCTGCATGTGACGTAATCCCTGAGAGCCTGCCGTGTGGGCGGCTCTCTTTACATGCACAACGAGCTAGTGATGGGAAGTCCGGTTCTTTTCCGTGAACTGGTTCTTTCGGACAGTTCGTTTCAATGAACCGGTTCAAAAAAACGGTTCATCGGTTCTTTTACGCCCTAACGTAATGACGTCATTCGCGATGACGTAATGATATCAAGTCTATCGTCCCGGGCCAGGATGAAAATACACATTCAAATATATAAAGTCAGTATTCATAACTTCAGTCAGTTAAAACATCATAATCATGATCTGAAAAGTTTATAATTAATTTTTGCAACTAAGCACCCAAATACAGTAACAGGCAGTGATCTGCATACCAGGATTTAAGTCTTGAAGTTATAAAGTAAATAAATAATTTGTCATCAGCGCAGAAACCATAATCCACTTAATATACATACTCCATTGCAATTTATTTGTTATTAAATTAAATAAACTTACGTTTCGCCAGATTGCCCTTCATTCAAGTCTTCGGTTTACCCGCGCTCATAGCATTAGCACAGAATCAGTTGTTCAAAAGAACCAGTTCGGTTCAGACGTGCTGTTTCAGTCATAGTAGGCAATCTGTTCGGTAGCTTCATGCTGAATCGCTTGAGCTGAATCACGCATGCGCAGTATCATCCGAAAACCAATGCAACCGGTTCTTGACTCCGAGAACGAGAACCGCTCTAACCAGCACGCAAGCATGCACGTTCAGTATATCATCAGCTGCTCTACTCGTGTTCATGTTCTATTTACTACAAACTCAATTTGTGAATTTGTCATCGTTAACTATAATTACAGTAAAGGTATTTCATAGATCATCCTTTATTCCTATTAAACATAGAGTCTTAATTATTGTCCAACTTCCCTGACAAA
>NW_015507027.1:100078-109669 GCF_001515645.1 Sinocyclocheilus grahami
TGTATGTTCGTTATCCGGCTGCTCTGCTCGTGTTCATCTTCAGTTCTCTCTTCACAGCAGTTCAGTCAGTGTACTGTTTGAGTAAATGAATTACTCCGGGATATTGGTTTATTTCGACTCAGAGGGAGTGTCAGCCACGTTATAAAAGTGAATAACTTAAGTAATTTATGGATTAATGCTTACTGGAGACGCGAACCGTTTCAAATGATTCAGACCGATTTGGTGAACTGGTTCAACCGGTTCACTAAGAAGAACCGGTTAAATCGAACAATTCGTTCGCGAACCGGACATCACTACAATGAGCAAGCAGGCCGTTGTGCGTGTAAAGAGACAGCCATCCGAGCACTTCTGCCTGCAACATGCCGAAGCGCAAATGCACATTTACCGATGAGTTACAGAAGAAATTCCCCACTTACTCTCCCGGTCGGGACAAGTGGGTGGCTGCGTGCACTGTGTGCAAACCTGGCACATATGTTTCGGTGTCAAATGGGGGCGCCACAGATCTCAAAGCTCACATGGACACCGAAAAACATAAAAAAGCTGTGCGAGGTGAGAGTAGTTCAACAAAGTTGACGGAGTTCTTTGTGAGACCCGGGAAATCAGAGGATGCTGTGAATGCAGCGGAGGGTGCATTGTCATTTCATACAGTGAAACACCATAACAGCTACAGGTCCATGGATTGCAATAGTGCATTGCTAAAAAAGGCATTCCCAGATTCTGACACCGCCAAAAAGTTTAGTAGTGGCCGCACTAAGACCGAAGCCATTGTGAATGGTGTTTTAGCACCCCACTCTGTTGAAGTCACACATGAAGCACTGAAAGAAATCCAGTATTGTGGTATTTGTACAGACGGGAGTAACCACGGAGCAGTGAAAATATTCCCTGGAATTCGACGTGATGAAGGGGGAAACAATGTGTTTGCAAATTTGAAGAGGTTGTTGCAGAACAAGACTCTGATTGGTGTGGGTTGCCAAGCACACATATTGAATAATTGTTCACAATAGATGTTGACCTTGAGAATATCATGTTTAAAATCTACCAGTACTTCCACATTTACACTGTGCGCACTGAGAACCTGAAGGAGTACTGTGATTTTGTTGGCATTGAGTACAGGAGGATGCTTTCTCACAGCAAGACAAGGTGGCTGTCATTGTTCCCAGGCATTGAGAGCATGCTACAGATGTTTCCAGCTTTAAAGGAATTCTTTCTGTCACAGCAAAAGCCACCCATAGTGATCAAGAAGTTTTTTGAAAACGACTTCAGTGGCACATGCACTCACTCATGTCTGTGTTCCACACCCACATTCAACAACTGGAAAAGGAGAACAACTCCATCATGGAGGTGAAGAAAATATTGAACAGCATCCACAACATTCTTCTTTTTAGGACATGTTTTGTCCCTTATCTTAAGAATCAGTGACCGTTTAGAGATTGTGTCAACAGGATATGTTGGGAAATACCGGGAGGTTAATCAGTTCTGATCTTCCAGGGGTGCATTGTAAGCATTGCAAGCCAACTATGGTTACAAGTTCTGTTGATATCAACATAGTTTAACAATTTGGTGTTTCACAAAAGCATATAGTTCCAACAAACATTCACAACAATGTCGCAAACTAAGGTGGTTGGAACTATAGCTCTCGAGCTGCAGTTAGAAGCATATAGTTTATTGATAAAATGATGTGGAAATAGATCATGCCTTTGTACACAATAAGCAAGTTATGTACAGTCTATATCTTTCATCCCATATAAATATGTATATACATTTTAAATATCACAAACATGACTAAATAATAATATATAATTTAATAATTTAATAACTATATGTGCATACGCCTGCATATAAGTCATAGAACAGAAGAGTATTAATAATATGATTTTAAACAGATGAAATAAAGTGGGTTGAATCCAAGTAGCAATAAAAAATAATAAATACACAAATAAATTGTTTAGGTTAAGTACATCTGTCTCTGAAGGGGAAAAAAACCCAGCAGCGATTCGATTTTACGCCTATTGTTAAATTTAAAGCATTGCACAATACTCTCATTATTAAAAAAGATCACTATTAAATGTTTTAGTGTTTTCACAACTTTTCTAAAGTGTTTCATTTAAATGGATACATGAATATAAAACCGTTATATTTTTTAAACGTTCTTAAAACATGCAGATTGCATTATATTAATACCCAAATAAAATGTCCCACAAAATTATATAATAAATAAAAAAAACTGCCCATGGTGGAAGCTTGTATGGGGCCACATAATCTTTCATTTTCTGTGCGTTTTATTTGACATAAGTCGGCGCCCTTGCACAGGTGTACTGACAGTGATATTGATATATTTTTCTAATTACTGAATGATTTGGTCTGGTTGCATTTTGTTTTAAAAGATCTTTCCAAAGTACAGGTTACGTTATACTAACACATGAATAAAACATCTCAAAAAGTTTCAGGTTGGTTTGGTTTTGCTTTCATGTTGTCAAAAGTGTACTTGTATTTTGTCTTTCTTTCTTTCTTTTCTTTTGAGAACTTAAAGAAAACATACCAGTTTGGTATTTCCACAACATTTCTAAAATGATTTATTTTGGTTGCATACCAGTTTCTAAAAAATGTACTATAACATTACCCAAATGCAACCAAAATACAACATTGTGAAACGTAGTAAAAATGTTTTGTGTTTGCTGGGGAGGTACACTTAGATTTAGAAAAGAGAGGGGCAGGGACTTCAGCTCTCACTGTGCACTGCTCCTCTATAAAGAGCTCCAACATTTCTAAAATTATTTATTTTGGTTGCATTACTTTTTACATTTTATGTGTAGTTTCTAAAAAATGTACTATAACATTACCCAAATGCAACCAAAATACAACATTGTGAAACGTAGTAAAAATGTTTTGTGTTTGCTGGGGAGGTACACTTAGATTTAGAAAAGAGAGGGGCAGGGACTTCAGCTCTCACTGTGCACTGCTCCTCTATAAAGAGCTCCAACCTGAGCCGTTCAGTCCTACACATATCTTCAAAAAAGTCACACAACTCTTGTGTAAGTACCTGATCCCCTACAACTCATACACTTACTATATATTTTTTAATTATCTGATGTTTTGTCGCAACGTGCACTTCAAAAAGTTTCATGCTGTGAATTTAGTGCTTTTTAGGCAAATTATTATAATTGTTTAATTTGAACAAGGTACGTTCATTGTTATTTATATGTAAGTTATGTTTATATTTTGGCATCTTTGGAGAGTAGGCTATTACTGGAATGAATAAGACTTCATAAATTATGCTTGTGTCGCAATTTGTGATGATCATTAGTTTTCTAATGCCATTAATTTATAGTTAATTCTGTGAACCAGTTTGATTGGAAATGGGCCAGATCTGCCAGTACATTTAATTTATATTTCAATGGTTGGTTTAATATGTTGATGTTATTACACAAATCTGTTATTCAATGCATATTCAACGGTTACATTTAGTTTGTGTCAAGTCAAGCACCCTTTATTAATATACTGAATATAATTAAAACATTGGGTTATCAATGCATTAAAATATTGGATGTATGTTGTATATTAGGTAACACTTTATTTCGATAGTCCACTTTAGACATTTTATTAACAGTAAGTAACTTTGCAACTACATGTCAACTAGCAGTTAGTAGAGTATTAGTAGACTGTCTGCTTAATATCTTCTAACACTTTCTTTGTCAACTTATTCTACTAACCCTAAACCTACCCTAACAGTCTACTCTGAGAGTTAGTAGACATGTAGTTACAGATTAATGAGAATTAGTTGACATGTAGTTACAAAGTTACTTGTAGTTAGTAGAATGTCTAAAGTGGACTATCGAAATAAAGTGTAACTGTATATTAATTTAATGTTATTTTATTGTTTATATTTGCAATCATGCATTTTATTCTTCTAACACCCTTTGAAAGGACTGAAGGTGCTTGGACGCTTCTCAGTGTCACATAGTTCTACAATTCTTGAACCTGTGAATGTAATGTACATACGTTTTTTAGTCTGGTTCTCACGAGAGCACTTGGAGAATTGGTTTGCTACTCACACGGCACATAGTAAGAATAGTAATAATAGTATCATTGCACTTTATTTAGTGAGTTTATTTTTCAAGTACTATTATATTTTAAAATGAAAAAATTAGTAATAAATAAAAATTAAATTAATTTATAGTACATATAGTACTTACAAAAAAAATTGAATGCTAATATTTAGATTTTAATTTGTTTAGATTTTAAAAAAAAAATTTTATTAGATTTTTAAACCTAAAATCAGCAAGCTTATATTTTTGCGGGTTGCTAGTGTCGTGGAACAAACAATGGTCTTTTTCAAAGTTGTCAAAAAAGCTCAAGAAGCAGAGCCTATCTGTCATATGCCTGGCATCTGGTTTGCCTCAATTTCTTATCAGTGGAATTTGGCTAGATCAGCCACCTTCATTCTGCTGCCAATAAGGTGGTCACATGAAACATTCTTCAAATATGTTTACTTGTTCCTGTCAACTTCTGGGAATAACCCAGAGTTCATTGGCTTATTTAAGTTCACTTGGTACAATCCAATGGAAACCACCAGTATTGCCCAATGGATAGGCCCTCAGACTTACATTCTACATGAGGACATCCAGTATTGGAATAACTCAAGAATATTAATCAGTATATTGATTACTTTCATGACCATTCATCATATTTTAAGTAAGATAATACCATATTGAGTAAATAGCATAATATATAATAGAATTACACAATACTAGCAAGTAAGTATATGCTCTGTCGGGTTTAGCGCTGCCGTGTGAAGCGCGTCAGTGAATGGAATGTCACAGTTTTGCGTTATACTCTGAAACTGGCAGCACATAGCCTAGATTTATGCTTTCAGGTTGAGTGGAAATCTTATAGAGTATTACAGTTGGTTGATCTAAAACTGTGATTGTGCATTAACAGCTGTCAACCATGTCAGTGCACAAATGAGCGGTCTGAACATATTTACGCATCGCATTTTTTATTTTGGTCATGCATGCGCACCACTTATGTGCACCCCTGGTAATGCATCCTGTTGCTGTTGTTTTTTGTATCTACAGATATTCCACTATACAGTAAAAATGTCATATAGTCTCATATCCCGAAACAATTATAATTTAATCTTTTTTCTGTTTTTGTTTCTTCCCAGGCACATTGCTCTCAGACTGGGACCTTCATTATCAGGTAATTTATGAGTGAGAATGAATGGGTGATTCTTACAGTGTTTATATAGGGCTTAACTCCTGTGGGAAGGTGAAAATATGTTGTGGCCACAAGATCATTTCGTCGAGAAAAGGAATCCTTCGCTCTTGGCCACGAGTTTAATGTGCAAAAAAATCTGCGTGACCATAGCAGAAAGAAAGCTGTTTTGTTCACAACTATTGTCGTGGGCCCTCCAGGAAAAGGATTATTACACAACCTAAAGGTCAATTAATCTTACTGTGGAAGTGATGTGGCTATTCTGACAAAACAAGACCAGTTTCTGGGCAAGCTACTCAAGTTTCAGAGAAAATACCTAATTCAACTAGAAACTACAAGTTTGCTATATTTAAGCTATTTTTAAGTGTTTTTCACAACTATTGTCGTGGGCCCTCCAGGAAAAGGATTATTACACAACCTAAAGGTCAATTAATCTTACTGTGGAAGTGATGTGGCTATTCTGACAAAACAAGACCAGTTTCTGGGCAAGCTACTCAAGTTTCAGAGAAAATACCTAATTCAACTAGAAACTACAAGTTTGCTATATTTAAGCTATTTTTAAGCTGTAATTAGACTGAATACACGATTGTCCAACACATTCAACTCATCTTATATTAACACACTCTCAGAATCCCTTGTGGTCACTTTTTAACACACACTATACCCCTTTAGCACCATTTTTCAACATACAGGGAACTCCATTGCTTTCAATGAGAAAACTTTGATGTCATACACAGACGATGAAATTATATATTGGGGTATAATTTTGCCATTATTACATATGTTGGGGTGTGATTTTCAATTTAATCAGCCAGTATAATTTTATTTACATTTACTTATTTTTATTTACACTATTTAGACATGTTTGAGCATGTAACCGAACTCCACCCCTAAACCGACCCATTTGTATGTTATATAATATAAAACACAAGACATAAGAGGTAGATATGACTACAGACACAATTTATTTAAAAAGTACAAATATTCCAAATGTTCTGAGGCCAAGCAATTGATTTGTGTGAGGAACACTGTCTTCATCCACCATAAAGTTCTGTGCACACATTCAAAAATTGCTGCACCAGAAGTGACGACACAGCGGTTTCACAAGGTTTTTAATTGCAATTTTAACAAACAAACAAAGGATACAATAACAGACAGCCTTTTAAACAATAAACAAGTTACAGAATAATAGTTCGCCAGAAAAATTATATGAAAGTAATTAACTTAAAGAAAATATTTCCTTAGAAAAGGAAGAGAAAAAAAGAGAAAGCACATAAATAAAAATGAAAGCATAATAGGAAAAAATATTAAACATGGCACAAATTCTAGATTTCTTTTTATATATCACTTGTTATTTATTAGTTTAACATTGTAGTTAAATACAAATTCAGTTGTTGTTTGAAGATATTAAAGAGGGGGGTTACTTTTTGTGTATTTACATTCATGACACTCCCAAAACAAATGACCTACAGTTTCAGATAAAACCTCACAAAAAAGAGCAGGATCTGAATTTCAGATAACAGATATCTTTGAGCCCCTATTATTGTTCCTGAAGACCATACACATTTCCAAAGAGATGGCCTTGAAAACTATAATAAATTCTTAACTAGATACTGGAAATGATCTCAAAACAAAATCAGAGTAGATGAATAAATTACCATCATCAAGCAGCTGTTTCAGTAACATTGCTTAATTACTGAGCCAGTTTTAAAGAAATGTCTCTGGTTATGACTGTAAGCATGGTTCCATGAGAAGGGGAATGAGACACTCCATCTTGGATTGACAGTATGGGGAAACCCATCAGCATGACCGGTGTCTGAAGCATGTGTAAACTCGCTTCAATTTCATTGGCTGGTGACAGTGCGTGATGTCATTAGTGGAGTGCCCGGAAGTACAAGAGGGTGCCCGTAATACACCTCTTCAACTTTTTTTGTCTGAAGGAGACATGCAGGCATGCCCAATGGCCTGGCAATGAGACACGGTGTCTCGTTCCCATTCTCTGGGAACCATGGTTACAGTTGTAACCTGAGAAACTCCCTTTCGAAGTGAAACTCAACACTGTATCTTGGATTGATGCTATGGGGAAAAAACCCCCACTCCGCTATGTCGCAGGATTGCCTGCCACACTAAGTTAGAAACATGCACAAACACAGTGAGCATAGCATACATTTACTCAACACCCTTATCTACCATGAATATAGAAGATATTCTGGCTCCTATGCCTTGAAAGCAAGGGAAGTCCCAGACTCTAGAATCTTCCTCCCTCCCTTGCGGGCTACCACAGTCCTAAAGGTGAGGCTTTATGGAAAAAGTGGGTAAGCTGTAAGAGTGTGCTTTCACTCATGGAATGCCTGCCACAGGGAGAAAAATTTCACAATTGACTTGATTTCTCATACAAAAAGCTGACCCATGAACATTTAAAGACATACACAAATTAAAAAAAGACAACATGTAAACCTCAAAAACCTATTAAATCTCAAATATATAGATATAAAACCATCGTAATATATATTGAGCGGTATAAAACGTGTCCTGTGTGACAGTGTCACAAGCTAAAAGGGGCCGCTTGCCAAAGGGAGCCTGCAAAAAAGCCCTGAGCGGCTACCGGCTCTGATGATGCTGCCTCCCCAAGGGGAAATCTTAGCACAAGACAGGCTCAACTCCAAAGGAAGCCACAGGAGGGCTAACCTTACTTAAGACCCTTAAGTCTGGGGGAGGCAGCCCGAACACTGCTTTTTTTTTTTTTTACTGATTTAGAAAGGGAGAGTAGGAGACCCTCTTTCTTTTGACCCGCTCCTCGAAAACCCTGAGGAAGCATGTAAAAATGGATGCTTTTATGTCTGCACTCTCACCTCCAGCTTACAGTACTGGAGGGGGGGGAACCTAGAAAGTGGTTAGACAATGTACTCGGTTAATTACGTAACCTTGGTTCTCCAAATACTGAAGCCTTTTAAAATAACGCAGTGTAACTGCACGGCCATTGGCTCGTGCAGTGAATTAAAAACAAACCAATGGCGACAAAGCCCGGCAGAATGGGGGACACTTATAAGCGGACACTTCGCCATAGGATCCTCAGGTTACTTCGACTGAAGCGACGACCGAGTCGTGCAGCTACATAGCACGGCCAGCAATGCAGTACTCGTTTCCGTGTCTCAGGGTACCGAGGATATGTTAGTAGCCCGGCAGAATGGGCGGGGCATCTGGCTATATAAGCGGACACTTCGCCATAGGATCCTCAGGTTACTTCGACTGAAGCGACGACCGAGTCGTGCAGCTACATAGCACGGCCAGCAATGCAGTACTCGTTTCCGTGTCTCAGGGTACCGAGGATATGTTAGTAACCGAGTACGTTCCCTATCGATACTCCACTCATACTGCGTCTGTTAAGATGCTATGGGGAACCAGTACAGCACCGCCGTGCTATGCTAGAGGAATGACTAATACTTGAACTTGCCCTGAGCACCAATGGGGCCCAGAGGGACCAAGTATTTTGGAGGGAAGCCCCGCAGGAGGCAATAGGGCCAAACATTTCATTTGGAAAGTCTCTGCTTCGTGACCAGAGACCCTTTGGTGCGGTCACCAAAGCATACAAAATGCTGTTCCGACTGCCTGAACGGTGCAGGAACGCTCAATATAAATAATTTCAATGCCCCGGGGGGCAGAGTAAATTCAGCTCTTAGTCCTGCTCCGAAGGAGGAAGCGGCGAAAGAGCTATTACCTGTGCTCTGAACTGAGTCGAGAGCACTTTAGGTACAAAACCATGCCTCGGCTTCAGGACGACCTTGGAGTCGTTGGGCCCGAATTCAAGACAGGTGGGGCTCACCGAGAGCGCCTGCAGATGTGCCATATGCTTTACCGATGCTAACGCAAGTAGCAGAGCAGTTTTTAGCACCAGGGGACGAAGGTCAATGGACTGTGGCGGCTCGAAGGAAGGGCTCTTCAGAGCCCTCAACACCGTGGGCAGGTCCCATGTAGGGACGGTGATAGGGCGAGGCGGGTTGAACCTCCTAGTCCCTTTCAAAAAAACTAACAGCTAGGTTGTTTCTGCCCACCGACTGGCCAGCTATAGGAGCGTGTGAGGCTGCTATGGCTGCTACATAGACCTTGAGCGTGGAGAGAGAACGACCCTTATCCAACAGCTCTTGCAGGAAGGACAATATCAGAGGTATGTCGCAGGAAAATGGGTCTGCGCAAGGGGCCGTACACCAGGCGGAGAAGACAGACCATTTAAGGGCATAGTGTCGCCTCGTAGAGCTCTAGCCTGAGATATTGCATTTAGCCACGTTCTCGGGGAGATCCACAGGCTCCCATCAAGAGGCCAGAGGTGCAGAACCCACAGCTCGGGCTGGGGGTGCCATATCGTTCTGTTCGCCTGAG
>NW_015507027.1:109734-116928 GCF_001515645.1 Sinocyclocheilus grahami
ACGTCGAGGAGAGACCGCCCTGGCGGTTTATATATGACACCACTATCATGCTGTCTGAGTGGACTAGCGCGTGGTGTCCCCTTAGGTCTGGCAGAAAGGTGCGAAGGCCTAAACATACTGCCAGCATTTCCAGGCAGTTGATGTGAAGCCGACTCTCCTCTTTCAACCAATGGCCAAAAGCCGGTTTGCCATCGCACAGCGCTCCCCAACCCGTGTTGGAAGCGTCTGTCGAAACCACCTTCCTTCTGCAGACCATTCCCAGGGGCACGCCCCGTTCCATCCACTGAGAGTCTTTCCAAGGGGCCAGAGCTGCTACGCAGGCCCGGTTCACCTTGACACGCATGCGTCCATGACGCCAGGCGTGGGACGGAACCCGTGGTTTCAGCCAGTACTGAAGGGGCCGCATGTGAAGCAGGCCTAGCTGAAGTACCGGAGACGCAGAGGCCATGAGGCCCAACATCTTCTGAAATGCCTTGAGAGGGCGAGGTGCTCCAACTTTGAATGAGCTGCTGAATAGCCAGTGCACGATCTGGAGCGATTATCGCCCTCATTCGGGCTGAGTCGAGAACTGTTCCCAGGAACGATATCCGTTGGCTGGGGGACAGTGCGCTCTTGGCAAAATTGACCCTGAGTCCCAGGCATTCTAAGTGGCTGAGGAGGAAGGTTCTGAGAGATAATAGCTTGTACTCTGACTGGGTCAGGATGACGTTTCAGTGGGGAAAGAGCCGCATCCATGCACTTCGTAAAAGTGCGAGGAGGCAGGGACAGTCCAAAGGGAAGGACCGTGTATTGATATGCCACTCCTTCGAAGGCGAATCTCAAGAATCGCCTGTGGTGCGGGGCTATCTGGATGTGGAAGTAGGCATCTTTGAGTTCCTGCGAAAAGAACCAGTCCTCTGGGCACACTTGCGAGAGGATCTGCTTCAATGTAATCATCCTGAACGACCGTCTCATGAGGGCGCCGTTCAGGTGCCTGAGATCGAGGATGGGCCTTAGGCCACCATCCTTTTTTGGGGACAAGGAAGTATCGGCTGTCGAAGCCTGACTCGCTCGAGCTGGGGGAACCGTTTCTATGGCTCCTTTCGCCAGCAAATTCATCACCTCGGCGCACAGGACTCTGAACCAATGTGGAGACCACGGCTCTAAATCGCAAAGGGTTTTCGAGCGAATTGAAGTGATTAGCCTCGTTTTATTATCCCCAGAACCCATTTTGACACTCCGAGGATGGCCTGCCAGGCCTCGGCCTGTGTGGCAAGGGATTGGGTTGGTTCGAGCGACAGGCCGCCTTGCAGGGACCCAACACTCGTGATAGGCAGAAATTTGCTCTCTTTTTGAAAATGTTTGTTTTATTTTTCTCGCTATAACAGAGATTGGTTGTGTGGGCGCTAACTGAACTGGCCCAGGGTTCACAACAGTATTTACCACAAACACATTGCCGTCAGCACCCGGAAGTGAACGGGGTGCTTGGAGGCACAACAGAGGCTGCTTGGGGGGTGGTCCGGCGATGGCGAGACTTTGCCCCCTCCTCTTCGCGATGTCGGGGCTCAGGGTTAGAGGATGACGGTGCAGCCGATGATGCGGGCTTCGCAGGCTGCTGAGTCGGTGTCGTCTTGGGGCGACTGGCAGCAGCTGTAGAACTGGAGCGCTTTGGCAAGAAGTGTCGCATTGCCTGGTTCGTCTTCTACACAGAGGTGAAGCGCTCAGCGAACCCTTCCACCACAGGTCCAAACAGGCCAGAGGGGAAGACAGGAGTCGAGGAAGGAGACCTTATACGCATCCTTGATCTCCGTGAGGATCAACCATAGGTGGCGCTCAAGCACCACAAGGCTGGCCATGGATCTGCCGATCGCCTGAGCCATCATCTTCGTGGCACGCAAAGCCAGGTCGATCGCGCTGCGCGGGTCCGGTCAGGACTCGTCCAAATTCTGGAGAAGTTTGGCCTGAAGGACCTGTAGGACTGCCATAGACTGAAGCGCCGAGGCCGCTTGTCCCGCTGACGAGTAGGCTCGTCCAGCGAGCGCTGAAGTCGTCCTACACGGCTTGGACAGGTGGGTGGCCTTTGCCTTCCAGCCGATGGCCGTGGGCAGGCAGAGGTGCTCGGCCACTGACTCATCCAGGGGAGGCAGTCTGACATACCCCTTTTCTTCGGCGCAGTCAACCGTTGTGAGGGCGGACAAAGGGGAGGCACGCAGGCGGGCCGAGTAAGGGGTGTGCCAAGATCTGGTGATCTCATCATGGACCTCTGGGAAGAACGGTGAAGCTCGTCATCGAGGGGCTTGACGGGACCATTCATCCAGGCGGCTGCGGGTGGGCTCCTCCAGCCGAGACCAATCCAAACCCAGCTCTTGCACAGCTTTAGACAGGACGCGGAACCGTTCGGTGTCCATGCCCATGCTGGCTGCAGACGGCAGAGGGGCGGGGTCAAAAAACGAGCCGAACGAGATCGGATCGCTCTTAGCATGCTTCGCTGCCGAGCCATTGGTTTGTTTTTAATTCACTGCACGAACCAATGGCCATGCAGTTACATTGTGTTATTGAAAAGGCTTCAGTATTCGGAGAAAAAGGAGTTTTTCCTATAGCGTCTTAGCAGACGCAGTACGAGTGAAATATCGATAGGGAACGCCTATTTCCAGCTCTGTCGACTCACCACATGAAGCATGCTTCATGGAAGCATCTACATCAAAAAGGGCAGCTTACCAAAGGGAGCCCTCAATGTTATTAAAAAACCTTAAGCGGCTACCCAAGGGGGAGTCTCAGTACAGGAGAGACTGAACCACAGGTGAGCTGTCTTGCAGTCCTTCTTGGCTGCACTTTTATTCATTCCTCCCATTACTGCAGTGGCCTACTCTAATCATATAAAGATAGCGTATAGCTTCAGAAGACCTGAAATGCAACATGAGTTGCCAGTAATACTTTTATACTGTTTTTTGGGCAGTTTTTGCAATAAATGTCTGTGATTGTATGTTCTTTTGCCTACAGTGTTTTATATTGTCGAGAAGTGGGTAGGTTCAGGGTAGGAGTGGGGTTAGGTGCTCTAAAATATTTCCGGAAGTACAAATATTTATAAAATAATTTCTACTTTTTTTTTTTTAAATGCAAACAATTAAATGCGTCTTGATCTGGCACATAAGGCAAACAACTGAAAGCGATGGAGTATCCTGTACATAGAAAAATTATGCTAAAGGCCCTGTGATGAAAAGGGGTCCTGACCAGTTGTCATTATGTGACCAGTTGGGAGTGAGAATGTGTTGTACTTGCAACTTCAAAAAATTTCAAATAAAAAAGAAAACATCTCCAAAACAAGTCATTTGAAAAACTCATTTGCCATATTTGGTGGGGATCGAATGTTCTTAAAAGGATTGCAAAAATATCAAAACCTGAAAAAAACAATATACAAATATGACTATATAATGAGCAGAAAAATTAAGTAGTTAAAAAAATGAACAAGATATAAAATGCAAATATGGTCATGACAAAATATCTAAAGACATTACAGAACTTGTTGGAAAATGGACTCTGTGCTAACATTTGATGTGTGGCTTAGTGAGTTGATGAATATTACAGAGATTACGATTTATTACGAACAATGACAAGTCAGATCTATTTCAAGAAATTTGGAATCCTATATTAGATCACTTGGGTATATGATTGCTGCATATTGGTCATATATACTGTTTGTTTTTGTTTTTTTGTATTTTATTTATATATTTATTTTACTGTATTCCTTCAAGATGTAATCATTGTGATCTTTTGATCGGATTTACCTTATACACCGCATGTGCATGTGCAGGTGCAGGTATTTATCCCTGACAATTAATAGTTTTTTGTCTACTTTTATTTTTGTATATCAGTCTGTACCGTACTGCTGTTGTTCTTTTTGGATCACACCTTTTGATCTAGTTTATGTTGTATAAGAAAACTAAATGAAGTAAAAAAAATAATTTTTTCAAACATTACAGATCTTGTTGAAATTTCTCAAAATTAATGAGTAATTACGTCTCGGTTACATATGTAATCCTCGAATTGGGATCTCACCAGAGAGACCAATCCACTTCAAGTGTAACTAAACGAGCCAATGGGCATTGGCATGCGGAATTTGCATCTGGCTGCCACACCCCGCAGTGCGGGTATAAGAGGCAGCAGGTGCACCGCATTCATTCATGCTTTCGCTGAGGAGCCGAGCCGGTGACCCGGCAGCTCAGCAGTGGTACAGCAACTGTGGCGACGGGACATGATGTGAAGTCTCCGTTCCCTCCTTCAGGGAACGAGGGTTACATACGTAACCGAGACTTTCCCTTTCAGTCGGTCACTCTCTACGTCACGTCAAGTGATGACAGACAAATTGAGATCCCTACCAATACGCCACAGGTGCTGCCCCCTCCAGTGCCCTGTGTAGGCCTCCTGATCCTTCCTTTATGCAGACGATAGGACCGGGCTGTACACAGAGAAGGTCAACTACTGCTGTTCCTCGAGCAACCCAACAGTAGGACTTGGATAACACTAGGACAGCGTGCCCTATCCATTTGGAAGGGACACGCTGCGGAGTCACCTCTTGCCAGAGGGGGTTAAGTGACATTTACTCACGTGGAGTAACCCCGTAAGGCCCTACTGCACATGGAAGTCTCTGAGACGGCTCAGGCTGCATCATTTAGAGACGGCAGAACGTGGTCTGCCAGGGGAAACACGGGCCTAGTAACTGCACCGTGGACATACACATATGGGATCCCAACAGAGTCACTCTCATATGGGCTCTAGCCTCACACCAGATTTCAGGAATTCATTGGCTGGACGCTCTGCCACGTCTGGCCACCGGAGTGCTGGAGGACTCGACAGGGTTTGCCTGGTCAGGGAACTCTCTGGAGAATTAGGCGTTAAAGCAAACCGACTCGGAACCAGGCCTCTCAGTGCCACTACCCGTTTGAGGTGAGAACACAGGTTCTATAGCCTACCTGTCGAACCGGATTCCTCCTATCTATAGAACGTGTTAGGATTCGCCCAGCCCGCAGCTCTACAAATGTCTGCTAGCAAGGCACAACGAGCCAGCGCCCAGGACGATGCGACACCCCTAGTGGAGCGAGCACGATTCATCGACCGAAAATGCCTGCAGGTCCTCCACCCTCTTGATCGAGGCCAATGCAATCAGGAATAGGGTTTTCATAGAAAGAAACTTCAACTCGACTGACTCCAAAGGCTTGAAGGGGGCAGCACCAATGCCAAATCCCAAGAGGGTAGGGAGGAAGGATTTAACCTCCTGGGTGGAATTAGCAGCAACGTAAACCTTCAGGGTGGAGGGGAACAGCTTACGCTCCAACCCTTGCTGCAAGAAGGAAAGCACGGCTCTGATCGAACATTTCCAGAGGTCCTCGTGGTGAGAGGAATACCATTCGACGAACAGGTTCCACTTCAGAGCATAGGCCCATCTCGTGGACGGAGCTCATGCTGAAGCGCTAGTGAGCGCTACCTCCTGGGGTAGGTCACCTAGAACCTCCGCGTCCCATCCAGGAACCACACATGGAGTTTCCACAGGTCTTGACGCGGGTGCCAGAGGGTGCCCCGTCTCTGAGAAAGCAGATCCTTCCTCTGAGGAATCGGCCAGGGAGGGGCTGTCGCAAGGAGCATGAGTTCCAGGAACCAGGTCCTGTTGGGCCAATATGGAGCCACTAACAGGACCTGCTCCTCGTCCTCCCTGATCTTGCACAGTGTCAGTTCTAATAGGCTCACTGGGGGGAACGCATATTTGCGCAGGCCAGCTGTGTGCCAGTGCATCCGTGCCGAGCGTTGCCTCGGTTAGGGAGTAGAAACACTGGCAGTGGGTGGTTTCTGGAGATGCAAAAGGTCCACCTGAGCAACTTCGAACTGCCTCCAAATCAGCTGAACCGCATGAGGATGGAGTCTCCACTTCCCTGGAATTGCTGCTTGAGACAGCTCGTCGGCTGCTCGATGGAACACTCCTGGGATGTGGATGGCACGAAGGGACCTCAGATGCTTTTGACTCCATGCTTCTGACTGTTGTCCAGGTGGATGCTGCACACTGGTGGTGGATGAGGAGATACCCCTGACAATGTAAAGCACTTTGAGTGCCTAGAAAAGCGCTATATAAATGTAATGAATTATTATTATTATTATCATGTTGTCCGTGTGGACCAGAATGTCCTTGCCCCGAAGGCGCCCTCTGAGCCCTGACACTGCGTGCCCGTTGTACGTGGCTCCCCAGCCAGTGGCAGAGGCGTCTGTGAATATCACAGCATGCCTGGATACCTGTTCCAGGGGCACAGAAAAGCGCTATATAAATGTAATGAATTATTATTATTATTATCATGTTGTCCGTGTGGACCAGAATGTCCTTGCCCCGAAGGCGCCCTCTGAGCCCTGACACTGCGTGCCCGTTGTACGTGGCTCCCCAGCCAGTGGCAGAGGCGTCTGTGAATATCACAGCATGCCTGGATACCTGTTCCAGGGGCACACCTGCCCGAAGGAACCCGTCCACGGGCTGAAGGTTCTGCGGCAGGCCGGTGTAATCTGAACCTGGTGAGTACCACGTAGCCATGCCCACCTCAGGACTCGGCCATGAAGCCAGTGCTGAAGCGGTCTCATATGGAGCAGACCGAGCATAACTACTGTCGCAGCCGCAGGCATATGCCCCAGGAGCCTCTGAAAATATTTCAGTGGGACCGTCATCCTGCCTGATAAGGTCTTGAGGCAGTTCAGCACCGACTGAGCACGTTCCTGGGGGAGGCGTGCTGTCTGGCTGACCAAGATCCTCTGCATTTGGCACGAGTTTGCTCTTTTCCCAGTTGACCCGAAGACCCAACTGGCTGAGGAGTCTGAGCACCAGGTCCCTGTGTGCGCACAACTGATCGTGAGACTGTGCGAGTATGAGCCAGTCATCAAGATAGTTGAGGATGCCATTCCCCATTCCCTCAAGGGAACAAGGGCTGTCTCTGCGACTTTGGTGAAGACGCGAGGCGACAGGGACAGCCCGAAGGGCAGAATCACAGGAATGGCCTGTGCAGCGAAAGGATCGAGACATGAAAGTACGCGTCCTCCAGGTTGATCGCTGCAAACCAATCTTGGGGACGGATGCACTCGAAAATGTGTTTCTGCATCAACATCTTGAACGGCAGCTTGTGAAGCACACGGTTTAAAACTCACAGATCCAAGATCGGTCATGACCCACTGCTTTTCTTGGGCACA
>NW_015507027.1:122151-127344 GCF_001515645.1 Sinocyclocheilus grahami
TACGCTCCAACCCTTGCTGCAAGAAGGAAAGCACGGCTCTGATCGAACATTTCCAGAGGTCCTCGTGGTGAGAGGAATACCATTCGACGAACAGGTTCCACTTCAGAGCATAGGCCCATCTCGTGGACGGAGCTCATGCTGAAGCGCTAGTGAGCGCTACCTCCTGGGGTAGGTCACCTAGAACCTCCGCGTCCCATCCAGGAACCACACATGGAGTTTCCACAGGTCTTGACGCGGGTGCCAGAGGGTGCCCCGTCTCTGAGAAAGCAGATCCTTCCTCTGAGGAATCGGCCAGGGAGGGGCTGTCGCAAGGAGCATGAGTTCCAGGAACCAGGTCCTGTTGGGCCAATATGGAGCCACTAACAGGACCTGCTCCTCGTCCTCCCTGATCTTGCACAGTGTCAGTTCTAATAGGCTCACTGGGGGGAACGCATATTTGCGCAGGCCAGCTGTGTGCCAGTGCATCCGTGCCGAGCGTTGCCTCGGTTAGGGAGTAGAAACACTGGCAGTGGGTGGTTTCTGGAGATGCAAAAGGTCCACCTGAGCAACTTCGAACTGCCTCCAAATCAGCTGAACCGCATGAGGATGGAGTCTCCACTTCCCTGGAATTGCTGCTTGAGACAGCTCGTCGGCTGCTCGATGGAACACTCCTGGGATGTGGATGGCACGAAGGGACCTCAGATGCTTTTGACTCCATGCTTCTGACTGTTGTCCAGGTGGATGCTGCACACTGGTGGTGGATGAGGAGATACCCCTGACAATGTAAAGCACTTTGAGTGCCTAGAAAAGCGCTATATAAATGTAATGAATTATTATTATTATTATCATGTTGTCCGTGTGGACCAGAATGTCCTTGCCCCGAAGGCGCCCTCTGAGCCCTGACACGGCGTGCCCGTTGTACGTGGCTCCCCAGCCAGTGGCAGAGGCGTCTGTGAATATGCCTGGATACCTGTTCCATGTTCCAGGGTGCCCGAAGGAACGAGGAACCCGTCCACGGGCTGAAGGTTCTGCGGCAGGCCGGTGTAATCTGAACCTGGTGAGTACCACGTAGCCATGCCCACCTCAGGACTCGGCCATGAAGCCAGTGCTGAAGCGGTCTCATATGGAGCAGACCGAGCATAACTACTGTTGCAGCCGCAGGCATATGCCCCAGGAGCCTCTGAAAATATTTCAGTGGGACCGTCATCCTGCCTGATAAGGTCTTGAGGCAGTTCAGCACCGACTGAGCACGTTCCTGGGGGAGGCGTGCTGTCTGGCTGACCGAATCCAACTCCAGGCCGAGAAAAGAGATCCTCTGCATTTGGCACGAGTTTGCTCTTTTTCCAGTTGACCCGAAGACCCAACTGGCTGAGGAGTCTGAGCACCAGGTCCCTGTGTGCGCACAACTGATCGTGAGACTGTGCGAGTATGAGCCAGTCATCAAGATAGTTGAGGATGCCATTCCCCATTCCCTCAAGGGAACAAGGGCTGTCTCTGCGACTTTGGTGAAGACGCGAGGCGACAGGGACAGCCCGAAGGGCAGAATCACAGGAATGGCCTGTGCAGCGAAAGGATCGAGACATGAAAGTACGCGTCCTCCAGGTTGATCGCTGCAAACCAATCTTGGGGACGGATGCACTCGAAAATGTGTTTCTGCATCAACATCTTGAACGGCAGCTTGTGAAGCACATGGTTTAAAACTCACTGATCCAAGATCGGTCGTGACCCACTGCTTTTATGCTCTATTCCGTCCTTCACCAGCAAAATTGCGAGTTCCACCAGCAAGACAGGTACATCAACAACCTTGACTGAATTGAACCGGATACCCCTGAACTTGAGGGGACGCCGGGCGAACTGAATCACATAGTCAAGTCTGATGATCCGCAGGAGCCACCGTTACGGACTGGGGAGCACTAACCAGGCTCCGAGACACCGTGCCAGTGGAACCAACAGAGCCACTGATGTACCCGCGGTGGGGCAGCGTGGTGGAACACAGGGACCCGGCCCGGGGCCTGTGGCGGCAGAGGGCGGAGTCTGGGTGTGAAGTGTAACACTCACCTGATTCCTCCTTGTGCGGAAGAAAACACAGGGGCGTTAACGCTTGACGGAGGGCGTTTCTGAAGTTTGGTGCTGACGCGACCATCATAGTGACAACAGCCAATCACATTAGTTTTCTGGTGTTGCATGAACGCGATTGGCTAGCATCTGCGCTAGGGTATTTGCATAAGGCGATCTGATTGGCTGACGCCTGCGTTGGTGCTTGAAAAGTTAAAACGTTTTCAACTTCTGCCGCGAGCAACGGACCCAACGCGACACAACGGACCCACAATTTATTTCGTCAACGCTTGACGCCACTCCATTCAAAGTAAACGAGAGGCGTTGATGCCGACGCCCCGTGTGAATGGGGCGTGAGGCTTGTTAAAGCCCGGCATGTGACGACGTGAAGCGGGGACTCGAGTGTTACAGCCCTTACCTGGTTCCACGAATGGGCAGGAGGGGTGCTCTTGGGCAACCCACTGCTGCTCGCTGGCGAGAGAGGAGGAGGGAAGTGGTCCCGTGATGCACAGTTCACAGGTGCCCTCCTCTTGAGACCCAGAGACTGAGGAAACTGCTATTTTACTGAAGTTTTGGGCAGCGGCGGAACAAAAACAGAAGGAAACAAAAGATTCTCCACCTGGCCCTCCTCCTGGGAATGTAGGCTTAATGGTTTCTGCCATGGTATTTTTGGTACCAAGTACTGTTTTATGTAGTGTTTTGATTATTGTGTTTGGAAAATGTCTTTACCTGAATAGCATAAGCTGCGCATATAGGTCTCGATCTTAATAAAGATTTCATGCTTGGCAAACGATAGGTTTATGTTATATTGAACTTATCTTATTTTAGGACATAGAATAGATTAAGCTACTGTTTATAAACAAATGCTTAGTGACGGGATTTCTGTGTTCTTTAGGCTTGCAATACAGAGCTCATTAAAAAGCGCAATACAAAGCTCATTAAAAAGTGCAGCAAAGAAGTCACACCAAGGCCGGGTCCCAAATGGCACACTTCATATACTCGTAACTGTGTTACAGACTTACAATCACCACCCTGTGCTTTAAAAAAAAGCTACTTAAATATTTTTATAGATTCATATTTTGCAATAAACTTAAAATATATTGGTTTTATGTATGATGCAGTGAAATCCAGGCAGTCAAAGACTTTCAGATAAAATTTTAATTTATTTTGAAGGGTTACTCCACCCCAAAATGAAAATGTTGTCATTAAGCACTTACCCCCATGCCGTTCCAAACCCGTAAAAGCTTAATTTGTCTTCGGAACACAATTTAAGATATTTTGGATGAAAACCGAGAGGCTTGACTGTCCCATTGACTGCCAAGTAAATTACACTGACGATGCTTTTCATACTTTTCTGGACCTTGACAGAGTAGTCCATCTGCCATCAATGGTTCAACCGTAACGTTATGAAGCAACGAGAATACTTTTTGATCACGAAGAAAACTAAAATAATGACTTTATTCAACAATTCATCTCCTCCGTGTCTCCTCCTTGTCACCGTAGCGCCATTTTGGAGAATATCCGCTGGACGCAAGCAGCATACGATCTTCTGTGTCAGCCGCGCCACACGGATGCGCTGTTTTCGTTCAAAACAAAGCGCAAATACACGTAGAAAACGTATCCTTATGTTGCGGCCGACACAGAAGAGCATATGCTGCTTGCGTTCAGCGGATGGCAGGTGTAGGTGAATATTTAAACAAACCTAAGGGTATGGCACCAAGGTTCACATTGCTAAAGTCACTAGTGAAATAACTCTCAGCTTCGCTAGCCCGGATACACACAAGTCAAGCTACTAGATGTTAAGCCATTCGGTAAAGCAGGTCCAGGCTCACATAGATAGCAAACACGCGGCCTCGTGGCTCTCCGGAGCAGCAGCAGTACATGTCTTGGCAATAGATCTGCTTGTTTTGGGTGGGGTTTATCATTTCATCTCTTCTTCTGCTTTATGGGGATGCTTTCAAGCATATTATTGTATAGCAGAAGCATAAACATTTTTATGCATTTTATAAACAGTTTTGTTTATCTTCTCGTTCCAGCTTTGTTGGGGGTTATTTTATATGCTATTTGTGCAGCAGCATTATGTCTGTATACTCACAGCTAGGGCTGGGAATCGAAAATGTCGATATCGATACAGGTACCTTGACTTCGATACCGGTCGGTTCCTGAACGATACTTTTTTCGATACCAATTTTATGAAATCCATTTTAACAAGATTACATTACCTAAAAAAAGTTGACCTCATAAAACTTTTTTTCCCAGTTTGTAGAGGTTTTTACAGACTCAAAAGACTCCTATGGCACTGCACAAAGGAACAAAATGTAACCAACACAATAAATCAGTGCAAATAGTTTTAATAAAGTTCAAATAGTTTTCATTGCCAAATGAACAATTTTAAAGGGGTCATATGATGCGATTTCACGTTTTCCTTTCTCTTTGGAGTGTTACAAGCTGATTGTGCATAGATAAGATCCCTGAAGTTGCAAAGACTAAGGTCTCAAAACCAAAGAGATATTCTTTATCAAAGTTAAGATGACAATCTGGCGCTTCTGAATCAGCTACTGTTTTGTTATTAGTTTAAGCATTTGCTATTGACTGTTCAAATGCGGAGTTTTGCGCATTGTGTGTGCGCGCGCGTGTGTGTGAGAGAGAGAGCGAGAGCGAGAGAGAGAGAGCGCGAGGGAGAGGGAGAGAGAGAGCGAGAGAGAGGGAGAGAGAGAGAGCGTGAGAGAGAGAGACAGCGTCACATCACAGTAGAGTCGGCTGTCTTAACCGCGGCTTGTGTACTGCATCATTACTGTGTCTGTTCCCCTTTCGGGCTTGAACTGATGGTAAAACTAATGACATTATTTACTGTCTTTACATTTATTTTGAAAGATGAAGCTCGCGATTATGGTAAGGGGCGTTACATTTCCGACGAGTGCTTGCGGTGTTCGGCCAATCACAATGCACTGGGTCAGCTGGCCAATCAGAGCAGACTGCGCTTGTCGGAAGGAGGGACTTTGTAGAAAACGAAGCGTTTGAGAGAGGCGGGGCATAGAGGACCTACAATAATGTACAGTATTTGAAAAATAATGTGTTTTTTGAACATTAAAGCATGTCAACATATTCTGTTACACCAAATACACAAAATAATGATCTTTAAAAAAAGCATCATATGAC
>NW_015507027.1:127444-132871 GCF_001515645.1 Sinocyclocheilus grahami
TTTTTGAACATTAAAGCATGTCAACATATTCTGTTACACCAAATATACAAAATAATGATCTTTAAAAAAGCATCATATGACCCCTTTAAGTCAGTATGTGAGGATCACTGCTGCATGCTTAAGATCTTTAAATCACTCAGCAGTTCTTCAAAAAAATAGCATGTCTGCTTTTTCAGGAGACAGACAAGCCCTCTCTTCGCTGATGATGTTCTGATGAGGGACTAATGGCCCTACGCTAACTTACACTAGTGCGTTTTCGTTTTAAAAAGCATATCTTAGACGGATATGAGACTAATATGCCACTCTTCTAACAACGTAGCAAGTACACTGGGTGTTATGGGAAGTGTTCCCGGTTCTGGTTGTCCTAATTAATTCAGCCTAAAAATCCTTTAACGGATTTGAATATTAGAAATGTGTTAGTGTGTTATGTGTAAGCCAGGTTAAAGAGATGGGTCTTTAATCTAGATTTTAACTGACAGAGTGTGTCTGCCTCCTGAACAATGTTAGGTAGGTTATTCCAGAGTTTGGGCGCTAAATAGGAAAAAGATCTGCTGCCCGCAGTTGATTTTGATATTCTAGGTATTATCAAATTGCCAGAGTTTTGAGAACGCAGCGGACATGAAGGACTATAATGCAATAAGAGCTTGTTCAAATACGGAGGTGCTAAACCACTCAGGGCTTTGTAAGTAATAAGCAAGATTTTAAAATCTATATGCTGTTTAAAGTGAATTTTGAGTAAAAGCATAGTTCACAGCACTGTATTGGTGTATGTTTTGGCAGTAGCAATTTCCTGTACTTGCTTTGCAGCAGCAATAATCTACAACAACAGCAGTAATTCAGCAGCGTGGCAGATCTATTCCGCAAAGACCAATTAACATTGTCATAACCATTGCCATGCTAAAATCTTCAGAGTTGTCATGATAGAAATACGTTGGACATCAAATGTATTTATTTATGTAATATAAAAGGTAAACTGAAAATACGCCTTGAACTAAAACGGTCACTTTCAAGTGACTTCACAAGTCTCAAGGACGGTGTCTAAATAATTGCACGCACAAATGACGTCACTGTGTGTCGACCATCTTACGTACACTGTCTGTGCGAATACAACCCTTATAATGGTACTGGGAAATAGTTCGCGCAAAATCGTCCTAGTACTTTAGTACTGTACATTTAGTTCTGGAACTAAAGCGGTGCGAAAGGCCCTAATGACACTCGGCACCTCATTCCCTTCTCAGGGAACTGGGTTTACATACGTAACCCTTAGATGTTCCCTTTCAAGGGAACTCTAAGCTGTGTCAGTTGCTGACACTATGGGGACATTAATATCCAATACGCCATGCTGTCCAATGTCTGCCTGTGTGCTGTGAAGATCACCAAGCACAAACTTGACAGGCTTAAGCATTGAAGGACTTGATGTGCCTCAACCCAGAACAACCTAAACACATCAGCGGGTCCGTTAGGATACATCGTGTGACCCCACAGCTTTGCTCCCTAGAAAGCTAATGTTATTGGCATTAGAACAAAAGCCCTCAAGATTACTGAAACCGGGACTCTTGCATGAGACCAATCTGAGCGACAGCTATAGGAAAGTCTAGAGCCCTTGAAACCAGAGCTTTGACAGCCCTCAACAGCATGCTGAGCACAGTATTGTTGTAGACCATATTTCACACTATTCCATACTGTGGACCTAAACCCTAAAGAATCTTGAACAAAAAATCATCACTCTGGACCACATTTTTACACCCTCAGATCCAGTACCTCTATCCTTGCTGTTTTCCTGAAGCGGTTGCATCATATCACCACGACCAAGAGCTTCAGCGGTCCCAAGCAAACCTTACACAGAGGAGCATGCTGAACCACAGCATTACTTTGGACCAGATTAGATAGCACATCATATAATCTCTCTGACCTGCTGCCGCATATGCCTTGCCATGAGCCGTGAGGTGGTAGAGGAGACAGACTCATTTGATAACATCTGCCTCGACTCTACCCACCTGCGAAATCACAAAGCCACTGTGCTGCCACAGCAGACATGGGGCCTGAACAAACACTTGGCTCTCATCCCTCAAGAGCCGAATGCACTCTACTTCCATTGGCAAGGTGGGAGCCTTTAAAGAGGATGTGGCGCAATCCTTGCATATAACTACTGACACAGCCCATCCACACACACATAGTTTGACTGCATGGGAGATATTATACAATTATACATACATATTATATCTCGACACCTTAGTGAAATAAAAGAGAAATTAAAAGTTCACAGACTTATGAGGACAGCAGAGGAGGTGGATTATTAATAACATCCACTTTGACTTATCTCAGCTTCTAATTCCTCATTATTGCACACATTTCACATAATGGGCTTTCTGAAACAATACGAAAGCAATGGAGTTATATGGAGAACCTTGAGAAAGGAAGTTCCCTTGTCAAACTCATCCACCAATTCTATCTGCGATCCTCACAATCGAAGCCATTGCATTGCCTCAGCAGACGTGGGGCCTGAACCACGAGTTGCAGACGTTTGAATCTCATACACCCACCCCCGGTGGATTCGACGAAGGAGCGTCCAGTGGGCTTGCGGCAGGCCGCATCGTTCTCAAGCCCACCCGCTTCCGCTCACTCAAGCCCGCCTTGTGTGACGCTGTTTCATTTGTGAAAGCGAAACTACTTTGTTTGGCCTTCCAAAAGAGGACACGACTAGAAATCTGGTTAAGTTGTATTTACAACACTGTTCCAGAACAGTTCAATCCAAATATTCAGATGTGTGCAGTGCATTTTATGGAGGACCGTTTCCTGATCCTGCAGAGTAGCCTACAATGTCTGTGCACAAAGGCTGTTTCTATAAAGTGGGGCAGTTCCAACTTTGCAAGGACAGTCTGGCGCTTCTGACTCACAGCCTGCAAGTACGTTTTGCATATGAACCCTTTACGGTTCTGGTCTTATTGGTAGCATAATATGGCTATTTTATTTTACAAGAGTTGGTTAGCCTTATAGGGCAGACATGGTGAAATTAATGAGCCAATCAATGCATTTTTACCCAAAGCAGTGGTAACTGAAATCTTGTGTAATGCTGCATTTACACCACTAGTAGTCAAAAATACTAAGGGTGCTTTCACACCTGTAGATCGATTGCTTTTTTCTGAAACAGGGATTAAAATTATTACAATGTTGCTTTTTATTCTTGGTGCGGTTCGCTTCACACAGCAAAGTTTCTAAACGGACCAAATTTGTTAATACAAGTCACGCGCGAGTAAACTGTTCTCTCATTGGTCAAAGTTCCACGGTTTATTTTCCGGGATTCCACTGAGCTGTCACGCATGTCATCCGTCAGAATGGAACAATAACAGCTTTGGGGGCTTATTGTTGGTTTTTTTTGTAGCTGTCGTAATAATAATTTATTATTTTAAGCAGGAGTCCAGGATTGATTGGGAAAACATTTTTAAAATGCACCTACTACAAAGAAGAGCAATAAGACGGTATTATAAAATAAAAAAGTGCGCTTTAATTTTTGAATGGCAAAGACGTGCTCACCCACAGACTTTCACAGGTTCATTTTGAGGTATTAGCAAAACAACAAAGCTAATGCTTTTCACAGAACTTACGTAATTACCCATCATACATTGTGATATAGCCTGGTTCGTTGGTCCGTTGGATCGTATTGCTTTCTCACTACAACCGAACCGCTCCAGAGTTCGTTTCCAATCGAGCCGAGACCACCTCGTTCAAGCGATCTCGGACCGATTGCCCAAACGAACCGAGCTAAGGGGGGAAACACGCCAGGTTCCGAAACAACAGGCCAGGTGTGAAAGCACCATAAGTTCACATTTAACAAAAACACAAACTGATACTCTGTTGAAAAAGCACTGTGAATTTCTAATATTTTAACAGGATTTTCTCTCTCTCTCTTTTATGACATCACATATCTGGAAACTCAAAACATCTATTTCAATCCAAGTGAGACTCTGAAAATGGGTACATATTGGGCACAATATCAAGAAGCTGAAGTGGAGAAAAAACAATACAAGGAAGATTTGGACCAATTAAAATCAAAAGAAGAAAAACAAAGAAAAATACACGAGAAGAACAAGGAAGATTTGGACCAATTAAAATTAAAAGAAGAAAAACAAAGAAAAATACACAAGAAGAACAAGGAAGAATTGGACCAATTAAAATTAAAAGAAGAAAAACTAAGAAAAATACACGAGAAGAACAAGGAAGAATTGGATAATTTTAAATTAAGAGAGGAAGAAAAGAGAAAAATAGATGAGAACAACAGATCTAGAGAACAAGACGAGAAGAAGAGAATTCATCAAGCAATCTTAACTTCACAAACTGACACCTAATGTACAACACTATCACCTGATATAACAGTTCATAAAGAATGTTGAAACTGTTATTAATGCAAGACCTTCGTTTTTCTTTTATAACCAGTAAATAGGATTACTAATAGTAATTTGGAGTACTGTATTTTGTAGCACTCTTTCTTGCTGTTGAAAAGGATGAAAAAAATTGTATGCTTATCTTCTGTATGCTTCTATATTGCCTGCTTACATATTATATAATCCTCGAGTCCTTTAGGAATGATCTTGATGCACTTCATTTAAACATTTTATACTCTTTTATTATGTGTTATTAAACTCTATTGCTGTCAGATATGAGCATACCTATAATATTTTGTTGTTGCATCACCTTAAAAACAAAAAATAAACACATTTGTATGGCCATTCACCCAAACATTAAAAAGTTAACTTCTGAAATCCAAAACCAGTGTGCTTATCTTTATTATCTGGTGATTAGCTTGCAACATTCAAATCAAATATAACGGATCATGTTTTAATCTTTCTTTTTCAAAACGTTTGTTATTACACTTAGAGCATTTAGCACCGCATGCTTAGAATTAGCTGTCTGCTGAAAAGGAAATGTTTGAACGCATTTTGCAAGTCCTGAAAAATACATTTAATTAAAAAAAAATAATTATTGCTTATTAATGCAGAGATAGTCTGCATGTGAGATAAAAGTCACGTCTTTGTCCCATGCAAACAGAGATATATAAATAAACTTCTTATGTGGCTGGAAGGGGGGGAATCAAGTGTGATGAACCCTGTCTTGTGATTAGGACTTTTATTTTGAAATGTTTTGCTTTCTCCTGCTGTATCTGTATTTGCTTATTGGTTTCTGTTCTTGTTTGCCTCACTGCCTTTGTTCCCTTTGTCTGCCTTGTTTGTTTCTATGGCTACCCTTGTTTGTTGCAATGGTTACTAATTACTCTCACCTGTCAGACCTTTGTTTCCCAGAGTATTTATACCCTTGTGTATGTCTACTGTAGATGCCCTTGTTCCTGGTTATTGTTTCCAAGTTTCTTGTTTATCAGTGTTTGCGTTGTTTTGCCATCTTGGATCCACCTCATCTTGCCTTTGCTCAGTT